>NC_068990.1:94501680-94519233 GCF_001194135.2 Octopus bimaculoides | reverse complement strand
TGGCAGAGTTATGGGCCGAAAATTCCCTAGCACGGGATCTTTTTTAAAACAGGGGCCACATTTTTCGTTTTAAAAAAGATCCCTAGCACGTTCCCATTGTCGACATCCTTTCTCAGCTGAGTTACCACACCCCAGCTAACAACACAGGAATTCTCCCGTTTTCCTGCCAGTTACTGTAGACGTCTGCCAAGCGGCTGTCAAACAAATTTGGCACGAATACATAGAATTCGTAGAGCAGACCATTCAAACCGGGCGATTTGTGATTTGTGCAATCACTCTTCACCTCCCGTATTTCAGTGGCTGCAATCGGCTTCTCACAGAATCGAGCGTCCGTTACCGAGAGCCGTGGTAAACCGTCCAGATACGAAGCAAAGTCTGCTACCGTCGTCGACCCAACATGCTCCCAAAACAGCCCCGCAAAGTGCTGCTGGAAAACCGCACACATCTGCTCAGAACTGTGTGGCACGCGCCCGTCCTGATCCGTCAAAGACTTGATCGTTGTTTTGTTTCTATGTCGCGTTTCTACCGTTCAGGTCCATCGGACGGCTTTAATTCCTTTGTGTTTTAGCGCATGGGCCTTAGCTCTGACAATGCACTCTTCGTCAGTTCCCTCATTGATACGGTGTATACTTTCAGTGCTGATGTCAGAATGGAGTTCGGACTGAAGAAATGTGGTGTGTTAGTCTTGAAGAGAGACAAAATTAAATGTATGGACGGGCTAGCGATACCGTCGGGAGAGGTTATGAGGCAAATAGAAGAGACGGGCTATAAGTACTTGGGGATTTTGGAAATGGATAAATTGATGGAGAAAGAAATGACAGGAAAATTTAAGGTGGAGTACTTGCGCAGGCTGAGACTGGTCTTTTAGTCAAAGTTAAACGGACGGAATAAGAACAAAGCTATCAACACCTGGCCGGTTTCACTCCTTAGATATGGAGCAGGGGTAATCGCATGGACAGTAGACGAACTAAACAGCTTAGACAGAAAGACAAGGAAAGTGCTGACTGGATATGGGATACCCCACCCAAAAAGTGACACAGACAGACTGTATGTACCAAGAAAAAGAGGGGGGAAGAGGATTGATTGGATGCGAACACAGCATTAGAGCAGAGGAAAACAACGATTTCAAACTTCCTGAAGCACAGCATGTCAGTGTGAGATAAGAATCAACAATTATACCACTCTAATGGACTACTGACTTCAAACAATATTAATATCAACTGTGGCTTTTTATAAGGTGACTCACTTTCACCTCTCATTTTTGCATAGCCCTAATACCCCTTACAAGTGAATTTAACAGAACTGGGTATGGGTATAAAATTGACAAGAAAATAAGCCATCTATATATATATGGATGGCTTCTAGCGTATTTCACTTGTGCCAAGCCAGGAGTGACTAATACAGCCCAATTTACAGACATATTCATGACCTACCAACTCACCTGGTCTCCACATTCGAATGCACAACAATAAAACGCTTTAAAAACACGTGTGTCATATCGTTGTTGTTGTTCTCTGTCTTTGTTAAAGAAGTAAAACCTCAGCTACTCTTCACTACTTGTTCTGAATTTAGATTAGTGTGCCACTGGACTCAATGGCAATTGCTCTAAGTAGTCGGTTGGCATACTAGAAATAACAGCTAAATTTCTCTCAAATCACAACTCGCCGTCTTAGAAAAAAGCCAACGAATAATATGATCCTAGATATCCTCTACACAATATCTGGGACTCTATTAGGTTAAAAAAAAAAACAGGTTAGTCATGGTTGGAATGCCTTTAATCTTATGACTGCTTGATCAGGTCTAACCTGAAGTTAAGCAACAGCGAGAGACCCTCTACGTGGACAATGATCCCACGAACAGAATCCAAATTGGAGTTCGTTATGACTCGCAGAACTGTCATTGTATCAGTTGGATCAGTTGGTTTTTCTTTAATTTCCGCAAAAAAAAAAAAAAAAAAAATTTATTTTTGTTTCTGACATGTGGAAGGCAACATTTGATTTGGAGTGAGAGCAGAAAGTGAAAGAGAGGATAAAGTGAAATATGTATATACGTGTGTGTGTGTGAGAGAGAGAGGGGGGGGGGAGAATGAGTGATTGAGTAAGTGAAGGTGTGTGTTGTCATGACGTGTGTATGTATGTACGTGTATATGAAATGGAAGTGTCTGTGTGTGTGAGAGACAGAAACACACACACACACCTTCACTCACTCACTCCCTCTCTTACATGCCCATTTCATATACACGTACATACACCTTTCACTTTATCCTCTCTCACTTCAAAGCAAATGTCGTCTTTCACACGTCATAAAAACAAAAGTAAATAAATAACAAATGTTTTTTACAGAAATTAGCCAACAACCAGCTGATCCAACCAGCTGATCCAATGACAGTTCTGCGAGTCATAACGAAAGATTGTCACCATGAAAGATTGTCACTATCTGAAACGAGCCAAAAAGTGGCGTGAGGAGAGGGGGTATGCCTGCCAGTAATAACAGTCAGCTCTCCCTCAAATCACAACAGTTTGTCGAACAAAAAAGAAGGAAGCGTATGTCTGGGTGAAGGTAGTTTTAGATATATTATATTGAGCACAAGATGATCACGTCTGCTCAGTCAGAGCTGACCAGGAAGTAAACAGCGGGGGCAGCGGCAATAAAAACAACAGCAAGTACTCATAATATTTTTTTCTCGTTCTCCCATATTTTGATTGCGTCAAGTGCTATCCTATGGGACGCTTGTGAGATCACAAGGAAGAACAAGTGTCAGGAAGGCGCTATAGTGGGAGGGACTCATTTTTTAAAGGGGTCGTGATTTTCCTTAAGAATAGAATTGTTAAACCAGATATAATATTTATAATTGAAAAACGTTGTCAAAAGAATCGTTTCTTAGGATTTAGTATATGAAAAGGACATTTTGTTTTCAGGAAGCAGAATCAAGGCTGATGGTGTGCAAAGGCCTGGTATAACTTTATTACTTAAGTCCTTAAGGAAGCGAGTTGGCAGAATCGTTGGTGTGTTGGACAAAATGCTTGGCGGTATTTATTCTGTCCCAATTCAAATTCCACTGAGGCTGACTTTGCCTCTTATCCTTTCAGGATCGATAAAAAAAAAAATACCAGTCAAGCAGTGGTGTCGAGGTAATCGACTAGCTCCCCACCTCCACCCCCAAATTGCCGGTTTTGTGCCACTAAGAGCAAGAAGTATTATGCGAGTCCTGAAGGCAGCGTGCTGACAGAATCGTTAGCATATTGGACAAAATGCTTTGTGGACTTTCTTCTGATTACGCTCAAAATAAATAGCTGGCCTTCAGCCAAAAATTAGAAATAATTATTATATGTCCTTACTTTATTCACTCATTTGTTTACGAATTTAAAATGGAGGGCATTAATCTTTAAAAAGAAATATACGTTGGATGGGATAGTACAGGGTACAGCAAAAAAGCTTTCGAGTAATTTTTCTGCCGCTAATTAATTTTGTGCAGGTGGTAACGATGTTTTCATGTAGCTAGTATTTTATCGTTTTTTTTTTTCTTTCCATTTATTAACATTGGTGCATAGAGTGCATTTGTTGTTAAAACATGTATTCAAGAATAGTGAAAATGGTCTCTTCTTTTTGTTCTTGTTGCCTTTTTAAAACTTTTTGCACCTTGTCTACGAATATATGGATAATAAATCTGTGAAAATTTCACTTCTGCTTGTCTTTCTGTTAATTATTTTTATTGAGGTGAGGAGGAGTTCCAAAATCAGAGGGAACGTTTGTAGAGATCTTTGCGCTGAACTACAAAACTGCCGTGAACCATTTGAAATATATCAGTTTGTGGGTTGTCAATTGTAGCAAACGTAAGTTCGCACAGGTAATAAGATCGATATTTACCGGAATCTTTGGTTCCAAAACTTGTCTGGCTTATTGATTTTTCCAAACTGGGAATAGTCACCTCTAAATTAAATAAATATTAATTTAACTTAATTAATAAAAATGAAATACGAATACTTATACATTAGTATAATAGACACAAGTTTATCAATACTGCACTGTGCAAGATACTATGAAACAGGGCCGCCCAGTAAACTAACCTGACGACTGCAAGAATTCGAAGTTTTTACTCCCAGAAGTTACTGTGGATTATAAGAACTTCCGGACCATCACTGTCCAAAAAGTCAATGTTATTCCTGTATTTCTAAAATCCCTTTGGATATATTTAACATTTCTCTCTTTCCCTCCCCACCCTACAGCACGTCATTAGCACTTCTCTTTCCCACTTTTCTCTCACCGTCTTTTTCTCTCGCTCTTCGCCTCTCCCTTCATCTAACCCTATGATGCATTTGGCCTTATTACTCCTCTCTTCTAAGGGCGCTACTACTCAGGTTCAGAAACATTGCCCTAATCAAATCTATTGAGCCTTTCCACGAACGGGACAATCTTTAGAATCTTTTACTGGTCAATGGAAGTAGTACAAAATGTTCAGATTTACACGCTAAATTTCCATCTGGGAATCTCAGCTTATCGTTTGATCAACACAATACATAAAGTATGTTTGTCCGATCTGGGCTGTCCTGGAGTTACACATTGATTGAGTTGGTTTTTCAGTTGTATGCAACACTACTGAGTGTGAAGGAGAAACAATGGTAGGACACAAAAGGGATAGGGAGCCATGATGAATGAATTGATAAACGAACAACTGATGGAGTCGTAGGAACGGCGGCGTGACATATGGGGTGTCGTGGGTACTTTTATACTTGGCTGAACCCATTCTTTTCCCAGTCTGACCATAGACAATTTCTTCTGGAAAGAGAAAATATAGGAAGGAACGAAAAAAGGAGGAGATGAGGAGTACAAGACTGGTACTTTATTGAGCCCAATAGGATGTAAAACAAAGTTAATCTTGGTGAGATTTGATCCGGAAGCGAAGAGGATTGGCACGATTAAAACAAAATCTCTCCGATGCACCTACGACTTAGTCAAGTCGATGCCAAAAAACGCTCACACATATAACCTTGCATGAAAATAGATGAAACAAATCGTTTCCTGGATTCTTAGCCAGGAATCGAAACCCTAGCCTCGATTTTTCTACCAAATCCTTTTCATTGTTTTCGGTATTATCACTTTGAAATACTTGAGGATCAACTGTCAAACTTAGATAAGCTGTATTATTTTAGGGAACATTCTTAGGTTAAAATACATGTTAACAAAGACAAGCTAATTTCTGCTTCCTATTGTTCTCCGACCTGCATTCAGCTCTTCATATAAATACAAACCCTCTCGGAATATTAAAGGACAGACGCGGCATGTCTTTCTCTTTCAAGCAATCAGCCTCTTCCTAACATCTGCAACAGATGCAGTTATTACCGAAGGTGCACTAGCTTTGTCATCAGGGCGGACCCAATGAGGGGGGGGGGCTAAGGAGTACGTGCCCTCCTCAAGAAAAGAAGTGCGCTCTTCTAAATAATGTTATTACGCCCTTTTCTCCCAGAATTGTATTCCCTTCTGATCTTGTACACTCCCTTCGAAAGATTCCTGGGACCGTGCCTAGTCATTGTTATTTTCTCCCTCACCCCTGTAGAACAGCCGACTCCTACAGCTTTTCTATATTGACCCCTACATTGAATTCACAGGAAAGTAAAATCTTTAAGAAATAACTTTCTTCTTTCTGCTGATTTTTATGGTGCATCTTACACTCTCTCGCGAAGTTTTAATCATCTCACAGTGATTACACAGGCAAAAGTTGACGACAAGAAAAGCATCTGGTCGTAGAAAATTTGCCTCAATAAACTCTGTCTGATCCACGCAAGCATGGAAAAGTGGACATTTAACATACACACACACACACGTATGTACATACGTACGTTTGTGTGTGTGTGTGTGTGGCCATATGCGATGTAGAAGGCGAATTGGAGACGAAAAGAAAGGAAGGAAAAGTATATAATAAATACGTGAGTGTGAAAGTTAGAGTCTGAAAGAGAGGCTTTGGATAAGGAATGGAGACTTTGTGGAGAAAAAGATGAAGAATTATTGGATGAATTAACAGTGTATGAAGAGGAAGAGAAATAGAAGAAAAAATAAGAAAACTCTGCAGGAATGTTGTTGTCTGTGAGCAGAAGACAAAGATGCCCGCTTGGCCAGGTCTTCCTTCAATGTGAGAAGTGACCAGGTGGTTCGTTGTTTATAGATGGTTATTGTCATTGTTGTTGCTGCTGCTATTTTTAGTAGTAGTAGTAGTGTTGGTGGTGATTTTGCTGTCGTTAATTCATTGTTGTAAGAGCTGAATTCATTCGTTATGCACAGCAAAATTTACTCCTCGTTGTTGTCTGTTCGATGTGCCATCACTGAGCTCTTCTCATTTTTCTTTCGCTTTCACACACACACACACACACACTCTCTCTCTCTCTCTCTCTCTCTCCCACCCCCCGCCCCCACACGATGTTCTTAAAGAATTGAGTCGGAAAAGTATCTAATGTGCCCAAAACCTTAATTTCTTCGGGTGTGTGTTTTGAACATAGTAAATCACAATTTACAAAAACAAGGATGCATGTAAATAGGCAGTATGCATGGCGTGTCTCTATACCCATCCATTGACGTTGATTTTACTTTGGAAAATGATTAGCGAGAACAACGTAGAGTTTTGTGGTGTTGACACAAAGGAACTGGGCCGCCTCCATGTAAGAAAGACTACCTACACAAACACGACCTTAGCTGCTTCTTTCCCAGTAGATCAGTAAGAGGGAGACTTCCCCTACTTTAATGGCCAAGAAGACTTCTAGTGAGAGATGAAACGGGTGGACCAGAGCCATATGGACCCCCCGCCGAAGACTACGATCAGGTGACCGCACATGCGGTAGTTACGAGTCCCGGAGTCCCACTAAAGAAAAGAATTATGGCCAAGTGTGCACCCACCGCTTTCTTGTAATTTTTCAGTTTTGACATTTTACGAAAAATGTTTCAGATTTCTGTTAAGCCTATATTTACAGTATCATTATCTTGGTCTTTTGAAACATAAAAATGAAGACAAAAAAACTAAAAGACTTGGATTAACGTAAAATATTCTGTTTTTAACAATGAAATAAATAAAGCTATAAATAAGGTTGGTGATAGGGTTTTTAAAAAAACCCTTGAACAGAAAAAATTGGGAGCTTACAAGTGATGTGGGTTCGTATCCCACGAGCCGCCTTCTACTTTTTTCTATCTGAAGGGTTTTTAAACCAAATTTTTGCACGCATTATTTGTAACTTTATCTACTTCGAGTTTCACCATTAAAAACGAATTATAATTCTGAAACAAAAAGTAAAAACTCAAAAATAACAAGAATGGGACAAAAATACCCTTTTTGCTGTAATTTATTCAAAACAAATATCCTAAGAAATTACGTTTTTTCTTTTCTTTTTGCTCACTAAAACGCGTTCGACTCTGTTCTTCAGGAATGGTTGTGTGAGCGTGTGAGTGTGCGTGTGTGTGTGTTAGATCCACTCAAAAGGAGTATCTCTCTTGCTTTAATAATGATTCCAAGTGTTTATAAACTTAAACGCATTCGACAAAACAGAACTGGAGGACAGAAAGAGACGTGGTGATAGAGCGAGGAAGAGAAACAGTAAGTCAGACAATACAGAGAGAGACAAAGAGAGTGAACGAGAGAGAGAAGACAGACAAAGGGAGAGTCAATGCAGGGAAAGAGAAGGAAAGTGAGGATGAGGCAACAGAGAGAGAAAGAGAGTAAGATACGAACAGACAGAAAACAGATAGATAGATAGATAGGTAGGTAGGTAAACGGATAGATAGAGAAGCAAACAGACAGACAGACTGACAGATGTATAGATACAATAGGAGAAAGAAAAAAGAGAGAGAGGAGAGAAAGAGAGTGAGATGACATAGAAATAAGGAGGGTGTAAAGATAGACAGACAGATACATACATAGGAAAAGAGAGAGAGAGACAGACAGAGAGATAGAAAAAGAGACAGAGAGAATCCTAAGCACGCTTCGAGACTAACAGCCAATGTAAACGGATATTAAAAAGAAAGATCTTAGCTGGAAGGCAAATATCACGTTGTTGGCATTGCGCTATTACGGCGAACAGATGACAAGATGCAAATCGTAACAAGGGGCACAGATGCATGTCTTGAAGTGTTTACAATATGGTGTTGTTGCTATGACATCAATTGTTTGTTGAGAATTCTTTTTCTTAATTGCCATCACCTGAGTTAGGTAATGATTGCCATAAAAGATGGAGAGAAATTATAAACAGAATAGTGGAAATGTAAGTACTTCAATACATACATGTGTGTATGTTTGCTTGTGCATATTAATAATTGGACACGAATTAATGATGCTAATGATGTGTGATGTGTTTATACATGTAGATATGCACATACATACATACATGTATACATACATATATACATGTGTGTGTGTGTGTATCTTTTAATTGTTTCAGTCATATGAATGTGGCCATGCTGGAGCCACTAACGTAACTGGGGGGGTGCCCCGGATGGCACACTGGGGCACCACACACACACACACACACACACACACACACACACACACACACACACACACACACACACACACACACACACACACACACACACACACACACACACACACACACATATATATAGATATATATATATATATATATGGTGGTTGTCTACTCCTTATGTGAAGACCCGGCAAATAAAGTGAGTTCACGGCTGTATCCTGCACCAGTTTCGCCTAACCAGCCCCAGCCTATTCAAAAGTACCTTGGATAGTAGGGCGACCTGCTGTGCTTGAGGAGACCTACTGAGTCAAGTACATCAACATCAAAATGAAAACCAAAGGGAAATTGTAGTTGTGATACCCATGCCGGTGATACGTAAAAAGCACCATCCTAATGTGGCCGATGCCAGCGCCGCCTTGACAGGCCCCTTGTGCCGGTGGCACGTAAAACGCACCCACTACACTCACTAAGTGGTTGGTGTTAGGAAGGGCATCCAGCTGTAGAAACTCTGCTAGATCAGACTGGAGCCTGGTGCAGCTTCCCGGTTGAACCGTCCAACCCATGGACGTTAAACGATGATGATGATGATACATATATACATACATACAGAGCTGGGTGTAAGTCCATTAATTAATGAAGTTATCATTTTCGTTAACGACTTAACTTTTAAGTTAACTTTGAAAACCTTTATCAGACTAATTAACTTCCATTAACTCAAGTCCATTAACCCAAAACTTGTCTACTGCAGCCCCTTGGTCGATGCTGTTTTGGCAGGTATCAGCAAAAGATTTGCATCCCTTCTGGACGATGAGGAATGCCAACTGGCTGCTGCCTTCCACCCCCACCCCCCAGGTTTTGCCTCATCTAGTTGGATAGGTATGAGAGTACCAAGTTCACCAAGGTGAGGAGAAAGCATGGAGGGTAAGGTGGAGGAGGCCATGAGGCAGCAAAAACAAAGAGATGGAAGAGGACTTCTTCAGTGGTGTCCTCCCCCCCCCCCAAAAAAAAGGGAGTAGAAGCCACGGCCCAGAATTTAGTAAAGACCTGGCTGGAGACCAACTCCAAAGATCTACTGACAGATGCTGCCTTCTTGAGTGAGCAAGTGTTGGTGGACTTGTTCATCAAGTTCAACACAGCCATCCTTTCCGGTGCTGCAATTGAACATTTATTTTCCATGAGCAAGGACATCTTGTGTACCGAGAGATTGTCCTTGTCTGATGAAAATTTTATTGTGTTAATTTTCTTGAAGGACAACATGAATCTCATCAACAAAATGGAGGAGGAGAAGTGGAAAAATTAAATTATGTATATATCTAAATATAAAAAAAAAACTATAAAATTACTATTTTTAAATCTCACAATGTGAGATATTCAGCAACAGTACTTTGTAGTAAAGCTTGTTTGCCAATATAATATGGCAGTCCTGCTTTAGGACGAATGTTGCTAGAAATAAGAGCTACATTGCTAGAAATAAGAGCTAAAATTCTCTAATGTTGTAGTAAATGCACATGAACAAAAACATATACACTAACAATTATGGTCCCTGTTAGTGTATGTTTTCATTCAAGTGCATTAACTACAGTATTGGAGTATTTTATCTCTTATTTCTAGCAATGTGGGTGGGTGTGTTTTAACACCCAAAACACATTTAGTGACAATTATAATTCTCCTTTTTGTTGAAACATTGCAACCTGCTCTTTACATTAATTTTATATATATATATATATATATATATATATATATTATGAGGATAGCTGTGTGAAAAAGTGTCACACCCTAGCAGTTGAGGGCAACTGTGGAAGAGGTAGACCCAAGAAGATCTGGGATGAGGTGGTGAAGCACGACCTTCGAACATTAGGCCTCACCGTGGCAATGACTGGTCACCGAGACCTTTGGAAATATGCTGTGCTTTAGAAGACCCGGTAAGCCAAGTGGGACCCTAACCTGTGGCCTATGCCAGTGGTGCAACCAGCCCACTTAGGCGTACCTTTCTTTCATTGGACACTAAACTCTGCTTGCAAAGACCTGTTGAGGCAAGTGAAATCAAAATCAAATTCAAATTCAATGACAGCACCGCAAGACTGGCATCCATGCTACTTAGCTCTAAGAGACCATCCGAGCAGGATTGTTGCCAGGGCTGCTGACTGACCCCCATTCGAGTGTGATCATCACCACCGCCACCACCACACCACCATCATTACCATCATCACTGTAACCATTACCACCACCACCCACCTTCATCATCATCATCATCATCATCATCATCATTGTTGCCCTGTTCCTTTCTTCATATAAAACTCACCCAAACTAATTCATCCCCTTCTCTCTTTGCTGGAATTGGATCATAAAACATCTGTTGTTCCATCCAGTCATGGAAAGATCAACTCCTGAAAGGTCAACTTTTGGGAAACTGCTTCTCGACTCCTCAATTTCTGCATGAGAGAGTATGTGTGTGTGTGTGTGTGTGTGTGTGTGTGTGTCTACGTAAGATCAGTTCAACACAGAACCATTCTTCCACTCTTCTGCTTCATTTTCTTTTTCCTTTACCATCATATTTCTCTGTGTTTCTCCAAATTCCTCTCTACCTGGAGTTGTAACCTTGTTGTACGTTTGTTTTGGTTATATATATCGCACTGTCTTTCTATCATTCCTTAATGCTACCCTGTTCTTCTATTGACAGCAGCAGCAGTAGCAGTGGCAGTGATGGTAGTGGTGGTGGTGGGAATGTTGGTAAAGGTGGTGGTGCTAGTGCTGGTTAGTAAAATTGGTTCTTGCAGATAAAACAAGTTTTAAAAATGAAATCAAGTAATTTAAACTAATCTACTTGTTTTAAAGTCATATATATATATAGACCTATACATACATATACACACACACACACACACACAAACAAATGCAGTAAAGCCACAAAAGTAACTGAAGAGCTGAGGGTTTTATGCAAGTCACGAAATAAGTGAAAGTTTGATTAAAAGGCTGTGCAGGAAAGTCTTGGTCTTTGAGTCACTTTGATAACTTTTCTGCCGATGAGTAATGAGTGTGTGTGTGTGTGTGTGTGTGTGTGTACCCACTCATGTATGTACACTCCTGTTTATTCCATAAAATTTGTGTGTGGAGAGAGAGAGAGAGAGAGAGAGAGAGGAAATTATGAAGGAAGAGATAAAAGAGTAAAGGGTTGTCGGGAGGAAAGAGAGGGATGAGGGTTAGAGTATGCTTGGCAGGATGAAAATAATTGCAAAGAGTAAACACCAGTTCTTACTGCTAGGTTGAACTTGACCAACTAGTTAAATGTACCCTTCTTTTCAGGGAGAGAAAACCTCAGTTTTAGGATTCTAGGAGGCCCTTGCACAAAGCCAATTCTTCAAGATAATTCTTTTCTCTGTCAAACAAAGCTTGCACCTCCTGATGCAGCAGACGTATGGTCTACATTTTCCATCAGTCTCCAGTTGATTTTATATGATGCAGTTTTTTCCCTTTCAGCAAACATATAAGCCTTCACAAGCCAATCTAAGGGATATCTGAGAGTAAAGTTGGGCATAAAACAAATTAAATGCAGCAGGTAAGAGAGAAGACTATGCTGGTTTGGACAAGAGTGGATGGCACCTGTGGAAGAGGAAGACCCAGGAAGACATGGTATGAAGTAGTGAGAATTGTTCTCAGGATGTTGGGCCTCATGGAGGAGATGACAATGAGCCAAGATGTCTTGCGATATGAGGTTCTTGAGGGGACCTGCCCACTTCCACGAAAGTGAGTTCTGAGAGCACTGTGTGTTTCACCCACATGTAACAATAACATTTTTCACACACCCTACCCCAACAAACCAAACCTTTAGGGGCCAGCTATCCAAATCAACAGTAGCTTAGCAGATAAAGCAATTAAGGATATGAAGATGGGGAAAGTCTCTGTTGCATCAGGAATCACCACTGAGATGCTTAAAATGTCTGGTGGTGTGGGATGTGGCCTAGTCATCCGTACAATCAGGTTGTCCACGAGGAAGTCATACTCAACAACTGCTGTAGCAGCATCATAGCCAACTGCTGCAAAGGTAAAGGTGATGCCTTGGACAGAAGTGATTACACAGAGCATCAAATTGCTAGACCAAGTGATGAAGGATACAGAAAGGGTCATACATCGATCAATCAAGAAGAAAGTTAGCCAAGATGAGATGCAGTTTGGTTTTATGCCAGGAAGAATGTCATATCCCTGGTGAGGCAACTGCAAGAGAAGCACTTGGCTTTTGTGGACAGGGTCACCTACTCCCTTATCTAGTAGTCAATGCAGAGATAAATGAGCCATTGGTGAGAGCTGTACAGGCCATGCACAGGGATGACATACAAAGTTGGCCTTTGTGGAATTTGAACTCAGGATGTCAAATATGAGTCAGACAAACTACCACAAAGTATTTTGTTCTAACAATTGTGCCAGCTCACCATCTTGTCAGGGTTTATGATAATATCAATTGATTAAAACGAGCTGAGTGAAAAACGTTACAGATCCAAGAATGGAAGTAAGTTAATGAAACCTTATCAATAAGATTCTAATTAAAGCAGGACCTTAGAAAGTTTGGTGCCACTGACAAGGTAAATGCAACTAAATAAAGACAGCTGAGGAAATAGACATGGTGTTGTGATCACAATCTACCCAGCCCAAGATAGCATTGCAAAAGTTAACATTATTAATGGTTAGTGTTGATGACAATGATGTTATTGGTCGTGGTGTTGGTGAATGCTATGATGAAGGAGGTTTTGGTGGTGATGATGATGATGATGAGAAGGACAACAACAATGACAGCGATGACAACAGGCACCAGGCATTGGAGGACTCAAGAAAGTAAGAACATTACTCTGGACATGTTATTTCCATATCTAAAACTGAACTCTCTCTCTCTCTCTTTCTCTCTCTCTCTCTCTCTCTCTCTTTCTCTCTCTCTCTCTCTCTCTCTCTCTCTCTCTCTCTCTCTCTCTCTCTCTCTCTCTCTCTCTCTCTCTCTCTCTCTCTCTCTCTCTCTCATTCCACCTACTAATCTTTTTTTTTTACTAAGTATCATCTTAAAAACTTTTGATTTCCATCTCCCCAGTGTTGTTGATAAAATAGTTAAGAGAGGATATAATGTAGAGAAGTCAACATATTCAGCCATCCATATCCCTCTTTCTGCTTCAAAAACACTGGCCTTGTGCCCGCAGCAAAAAGCAGATGTGTATATTCTATTTATTTATTTATACCCATCCCTAAATTTCAAGTTCATTCTTTTCAAGACTATCAGCTTAGATATGAAGTTCAAAAATAGTCAGAAGTGGGTCACTATTTACAAAACACATCCGTCTTTACAGCATTTGCTTATTTCTGAAATATTCAGGATTTTATTCATTAGTTATTTGTGAATATTACATTGTTTGATTATATAACAAAACTTCAAAAATGTCCTGTGTAAAATAAGACCAATAGTTTGTTGAAAAGCATTTATATATATATACCCCTATATATGTCTGCTCTGCCAGTAAGGCAGCTGAGATATTCTAGCAATATGTCCTACCTTCCTCCCTCTCATTCTTTATATCTCTATTTCTTTATGTTTCTGAGATTCAGATGCAATTTTCCCTCTTATCTGTATCTGTGTGTGTGTGAGCAGCATACGTGTGTTACGTGTGTTGTGTGTGTATGTATTACGTGCGTTTATCTCTCTCTCTCTCTCTCTCTCTCTCTCTCTCTCTCTCACACACACACACTATATATGAGGTGGTATGAAAAAATTCCCAGATTAGTTCTGTAGCACACCAACAGATGGCAGCACTTGGTTGCATGCACAGTGATAGCTAGCAGTGACCTACGTGAGGCAGTGTGCCAAGTGACTTTGCAAGTTGTGAAATTTGTGTTTTTGTGATCATGGGTAGGCTGTAAGTCTGTGACTTTGTCATGGACAAGAACAAAGAACCAACGTGAAATTTTGCATTAAACTTTTGAAGTCTGCTACAGAGACATTGAGCATGTTTTGGTAAGCTTACAGCAATGAGACAATGTTTCGAGTGACACTTCAAAAGTGGAAGAACTTCCCTGGATAATGATGATGAGTGATCTGGAAGACCTACCACAAGCGTCACCCCCGGAAATGTGGTATTGTGCTTAAAGAATTCATCCCCTGGGGCCAGACGACCATCAATCAAGAGTTCTACTGCAATATTTTGAAGCATTTGAGGAAGGACTGAATCTGTGGAGTGCAAAGAATTCGATTCTTCACAACAATACTGCACCCTGCCACTGAGCTCTCCTCTCGCTCATGAGTTTCTCAACAACAAAAACAACGTGATATCACTTCTACATCAACCCTGTTCACCCAATTTAGCACCTATGGGCTATCATCTCTTCCCTCATGAGGAAAATGCAGCTCAAAGGTCACTCTTTTAACACCATTGTGGAGATCCAGAGTGAATCGCAGAAGGTCCTCAACTTGCTTACAGAAAACAACTTCTAAGCAGGATTCCAAAAGTAGCAGGAACGCTGGCACCGGTATATTGCTGTGCCAGGTGACTATGGCAAATGAGATGATGTTAAAACTTTGGGATATATTTATGGGTACAGGACATCACAAAAAAACGTTAAACACAATGAGAAATGAAAACATAAAGACAACGTTTCGCCTTTCTGGTGAAAGTCATGCAGATCACATTGTCTGCAAATGATTAAATCTATTTGATGGCAATGCTTCTTCTCTTTTGGGTAAATCAAGGTGGTTTTGTAGGCTTCTTTCAGTTGGAAGAATTAAGGTATTTGTAATTGAGAAGTTGTGCTCGGGGCAAAATGAAAGCAGAAGTTTGCCATTTGAATTCTCATGGCCTACACCATGCTCACTGATAATACCAGTCCACATTGTATGATTTGAGTCGCATGTGGAAATCCCCCAGGATGATCAATTTATCAACTGCAGGAATGCAGGTTGACAGAAAGCTTCTTTATTTTCTTCTTGGTTTGTCATGGTAGGGATATAGACACTTACCAAAATAGCAAATGCATTGTTTGATATGGAGAACCTGATAGTCATGATTCTGTCATTGATACCCAGGGGCTGCGACTTAGGTGGAGAGACAAGTGGTCCTCACTGCAAATCCAACACCTGCCTGCCTTTCAGCTTTGCAACCTGACCAGTAAATAGTATTTCCTGATCTAACCTCACTTAATTAGCCTTTGTCTAAAAATTTTGTCTCACTGAAGGCAGCAATGTCAACTCTGTATCATTGGTGCTCTCATGATACCAAAGCAGTTCTTCTTTCTGGTTGGTTGGCCTCTTTTTTTTTTTTTTTTTTTTTTTTTTTTTTGATTTCAGAGAGTTTGTACATTTCAAGTATCTATAATCAGGGGCCTAGTGATCCCAGATTTTCATTGAGAGTAGCCTGTTTGACCCCAGAGATTCTTAACACCCTCAGCTTCTTTCCCAGTCTGCCATAACCTTCAAGCTTATATAAAAATACCTTTATTGTTATTTACAGGATTGTAGAAATGGAGAATTATAGATGAGTGTACAGGTACTAATCCCTTACGGCCTTTTCTGCCATGAGGCAACAAAATCTTCCAAGTTATCTGCATCAAATCAGTGATGTACAGGGATGAACAAACAAGGTTTGGATAATGGATGTGCCCCTCGGCTTCTTCAGAGGGTCCAAGTGTTAGGGAACTAACATGTATGAAAGTCAGTTAAAAATTAGAGTAGGGTAGAATAAAGTAAAATAAAAAATAAATAAAATAAAATAATGTAAGGAAAGGTAAGGTAAGGTGTTAATAAATTCCATGGTATTCCATCCTGTGGTAAGTAGATGAAGAAAGGAATTTTTGCAGGCTGCAGTTTACATCTTGTTTCCATTGTACTGGGAGGGGGTATAGCGAGGGTGGTATGTTTTGTGGTGGGTTTAATGGTATGGTCCACGTTACAGGGGTTTGAGGTTAGATGCTAACTGCTATTCAGTAGATATAGCATTATAAAGGAGTTGGCAGAAATAACTTAGATTAAACCCATTGGGGGAAGTTTAATACATGAGTATATTAGTGAAAGGAAATTAGGTGAAACTTAAATGCGATGCTAATATTCGTTACTTCTTGACCGAAACCTAATCCCAAAACCCCTATGTGTAGTGGGGTGGGAGTCAGAGTCCGTTCTACAAGCCAATTGATCATCTAATATTCAAAAACAATGACGTAATTCAAGTCCGTTAGAAGGATAAAACTCAAGTAAAATAAAATAAAAACACAGATAAATACGAATACAAATATCAATATAAGAATATTTCAGGCATAATTAGTGTTGGGGGTTTCTACCAAGGGAAGGGCCAAGGAATGTACCTACGGGTATGTGAATGGTGTTTTTATTTGAATATATTTGAGATACATATCTAATTAACGAGTATTTTTGTACGGGAGAATTGGAGGGGGGGAAGCGTTTAGTTGACGGGTAAAGAAATGATAAACAGGAGCCAATGGGTTCCATCGTCGTAGCCTGATATTGTATTATCCTTGTAGAGATGCAACGCTAAAACACATACCAGTATAGTATAGTATTTATTGAGTATTATTACGTTGTGGGTAGGCTGAGTAATAATTACAAGATTACTAGTAAAGTCCGAGATACAAGTTTTAATGTGGACTTGTCTGGCCTTAAACGTTTTTTTTTTTTTAGGTTAGTAAATTATAGTTCAAGGGGGGTAACTGTGTATTTCAATTAATTCTAACAATGAACAGGAAAAGATAGGAATCACTATATATTAGGGAAAATATTATTATTATCGAGAGTGGTAGTACCACTAGTAACAGTTAATATTAATGGTATTTAGAGAAGTGTGCCTAGCCTTATGAAGACAAAAACATTTCTCTCCTTAAGAGAGTTTAGAAGCCTTAAGCATGAAGGAAATTTCACTTACACGTAACATGCATCATTTCTTATTCTTATCCAAACCTTGTTTGTTCATCCCTGTACATCACTGATGTGATGCAGATAACTTGGAAGATTTTATTGCCTCATGGCAGAAACGGTCGTAAGGGATTAGTACCTGTACACTCATCTATAATTATTCATTTGTTTCTATATATATATATATATATATATATATAT
>NC_068990.1:94494015-94500410 GCF_001194135.2 Octopus bimaculoides | reverse complement strand
CAGTACCGCTGTCGTAGTCTCCTTTAGAGAGACTTAGAAATATTAATAACTCTATTATATATATATATATATATATATATATATAGAGAGAGAGAGAGAGAGAGAGAGAGAGAGAGGGGGGTACTCTGCCTATCCTTACCCTGGCCATGCGTTTGCCACAGTAAGTTGGCAGAAGTACCCACTCTGGTGCCCTTAGCGCCACAGTGGAGTGGTTTATAGCTTGTTGCTCGCTAGCAAACCTTACCTCCACTGTGCCGTATTTTTTCCCTCTGGTATAGACTGTTGTGAGGCTCTTTACCTCCATTAAACACTCTTCTATGGCTTCCACCGTAGCTATTTCAATTCTTTTAGTTTCCGTGGACAGCATTCTATATACCACTGTCTGCTTTGTCACACTAGCTGTCAATTCTTGTGGCGGGGTCAACCTCAAATTGGTTCCCTCCTTTTCAGTCAGTCTGTTAAACTCCTTTAGCTTCTTTTTCTCCATCTTCACCTCTCGAACCTGTAGTATGTCTGCAGTTAAACTTCTTCCAGTGGCCGAAGCATAGCTGCCGGCTGGAACTGGTTCACTTTTCATCCTTCCTTTTTTCACTACTTCACCCATAAACAGGGAATAAAACAATTATAAATTCACGAGCAAAAAAAACAGCAACTAACAATTCAAAAATTCAACAATTGGGTTCACTCTTACGGGAGACCTTCAACAATTAATTAATAATGTGACTTACGTCTAACGGGGATCAAATAATGATTAACACGAAAAAATGCTCCCAACACGAACTGCTAATCAGCGACAGTTCTTTGTTTTATAACAATGAGTCAGTCCACTTTTTAGTCACTTGAAGGGGTGGTCAGAATTCTTCCACAACAATTACTGATATTTTTGCATATACACAAACATGAAAACTTTTTGTGGTTACTTGATCTGCTAGAACTAGCAGCTAAGTCTCCTTCAAATCAACTAGAAAGACACATTGTAATGATGAAAACAGAACCTTGACTATGAATGTCATTTATGGAGATGTTATCAAAGCAAATATAAACACCGTACAATGTATATGCTGACATTGCAGGGTATGAAATGAAATGTTTTTTAAATAGATACTTTTAATTTTTTTTTTAAAAATGTTTTTAAACCTTTCCTGAGAAAGACAACCTAAATTTTACCTAACACAAAAACTATTCTTTTGAAAATGAAATTTAATATAAATTAATAAATTTCTCATTGTTTCATAGACTTTTTGTATATAAACAGAATATATTTCATATTTTATGTAGTATTTTCAACAGACATATCAACATCATCATCATCATCATTTACCATCTGTTTTCCATGCTGGCATGGGTTGGATGGTTTGACAGGAGCTGTCCATGCTCCAGTTGTCTGTTGTGGCATGGCTTTCTACAGCTGGATGCTCTTCCTAATGCCAACCACTCTGACAGTATGGCAATGGGTGCTTTTTACTAGCCATCAGCATAGGTGCACTTATACAGCACCGACATGAGTGCATTTCCACATGGCATCTGCACCTACAAAGGACATGCTCTTGTATGTATGGATGACAGCAGTTTTACTTAGCTTGGCACGTCTTCTCAAGTACAGCAAACCACCACAACTCCTGGTCCCTTGTCATTTCCTCAATGAGGCTCAGCATCTGAAGATCCTTTCTCACTACTTCATCCCACGTCTTTCTGGGTCTTCCCCTCCTACAGGTTCCCTCCACAATTAGAGATCAGCACTTCTTTAAGCAGCTGTCCTCATCCATATGCATCACGTGACCAAACCAGTTTTCACAAGCCAGCACAGTCATCTGTGTATATACAAGACAGTTACAATCAATATGGAGATTCGTACATCAGCATGGTTTTTTTTTTGTTTTATTGTCAGTTATACAGTATATTTTATTTAAATGTGTTTGCATGTTTTTTTTTTTGTCTGCATAGTCATTTCACAATTGCATTTGCATCCAGTTACTTTCGATTGGTCATTAGACTATACAGTTTTATTCAAGGTCCATCTACTTGACATGGCCTGAAGGGAACTAAGTCTCTATAGATTTGGTGGGTTATTATAGTTTTGAATGCAAAGAATGGGAGAAGAAGATTTGGAAACCTGAGATCACTATAAAAACTGCTATGAGGTTGACCCTGTCTTGACACTAGGTTTCAATTTCAAATTGAGAATACTAAACTTTAATTAGGTCAAAGCATATATTTATAACAACACTCGCATTAGCTATACAGCAGAAATATGTGTCGGGCACATTTAAATAAAATATCTTGTATAATTGATAATAAAAAATATGCAGGTGTACTAATCTCCATACTCATTGTAATTATTTGGGATATACACTCAGTAGAATATTTATAATCCAGCAAACCCAGGATTTACCCATCAGATGAAATACACTGGGATTGCTTATGTTAAGTAATCCGTGGTGCACCTTACAACTCAATGCTGTTAGCCATGACCTGGATTATAATTGAGTGCTTGTACAGTACTAACCTGGATACTTCATCCTTATCTATTCGTTTAATATATCTATGATGATGATGAGGTTGATGATGATGGCAACAATGACAATGATGATGATAGATAAAGCTGTTCTATTTGGAAAGGGAGTAAAGCTCTGTATACACTTCACTCATTATAATTAATCACACACAAGAATTTCTTGGAAAACCCAGTAGGTTACTCTCACAAAGTTCTGCAGCTTTTGGCAATAGTGGAATATACAAGCTTGACCTGGTGGAAGTATGTCACTGCAAATCTGTGCATAGCAGCTTGGGATATTGGCTGCTTCTTTTACAAACTATAGAGGTGGAGAGCAGTGTCAGTGTTAAGAAGGACATCCAGCTGTAGATACCATGCCAAAATAGATCGTGGGAAATGATCCAGTACTTGAACCCATCACATCCTGTCCACCTGTCTAACCGATGCCAGAGCAGAGCATGGCTGAAGTCTAATGACTGTAACAAGTAAAAACTAGAAGATGAATGATATTTTGTTTTATTCTTTTACTTGTTTCAGTCCTTGGAGTACAGCTAGACTGGGGGCACCCCCTTGAAAGTTTTTGTCAGTCAAAGCAACCCAGTACTTATTTTAAGCTTAATACTTATTCTACTGGGGACAGAAAGAAACCAACACCAATTGTCAAATATGGGAAACAAACACAAATAGGTACGTATATATATATATATATATATATATATATATATATATATATATATATACCTACACTCTTACATGTGCATACATACATACCTACATGCATACCTACATACATGCATACATACATTCATTCATTCGTTTAGTGATGCAAACAGGAAAAATAGAACTCACAACATGAGTATATATATTTTCATTAATATTCTGCAGAAGCAACAGAGTGACTCAAAGGCCAAGGATTTCATGCATTAGCACTTATCAAACTTACACACACACACACACACACACACTATGGGTTCCAACCTGGAAATTCCCTCAAAAGGCATTGGACAGCTCAGGGCTATATATAGCAGAAGATGCTGCTTAGTGTGATTGAACCTTCAACCACGTTGTTGCAAAATGATCTTTTTAATCTCACAGCCATATCATCATCATCATCATCATTGTCTTATGTCACTTTTCATGCCAGCACAGGTTGGACAATGCAGCATAATCTGATGTGCTAGGTGCATGGATGGGTAGATGGACATGTCCATCTAGTTCCAGTGTCTCAGCTTTGCCATGGTTTCTATGGCTGGATACCTTTCCTAACTCACTTTCTACACTCTACTAAAAGCATTTCTCATGTCAGCCAGGACTACAGCACTTGTTCTCTCTCTCTCTCTCTCTCTCTCTCTCTCTCTCTCTCTCTCTCTCTCTCAGCAAGGTGAATTAAACCCTTTCAACCCTTTATTAATCCTTCTTGTTTAAACATGAACTTTACAGACGTTTTCTGCTCCCTTTTTTGCATGGCACCAGCACAAGTGTGGTTGTTGTTGTTGTCGCTCTTCACCAGAATAAAGACGCTTTCTGACTGAAAGTGGCGGATCGGAGAGAGAGAGGGGGGGGGGTCAGAGGTGTCAAATGAAGTTAGACTATGAATGGGAGTGGGAGGAAGAGATTTATTGATGCTTGAAGGTTGTAGTGGGAGGAAGGTAACAGAGGAGATGATGTTGGGGGTAAGTAATGGAAGGGTCATGGGGAAGAGTAGTATATCAAAGGTTAATGAACAGGACAGGGGGACAGGGTGGTAAGGATGATGGGCTGAGTTGTGTAAAGGAGAACCAGTAGTGTCCCTTGTTGTAAGGATGAATATGAGGTATGTGGAAGGGTGCATGAGAGAGAGAGAGCTTTAGAAACGAGGGTGAGCAGGGAGAGGGTCGGTTAAAGATGGGTGGGTGGGGTTAATCGTGGAGGTTGGCCAGAATGAGATGAAAGGGTTGACAGGTGTATATTGGAGAAACTGTGAAGAAAGGACAGTGAGAAGACGAGGGCAGAGTAGATGAATGCAGTGTGAGAGGAAGAGCAGAAGACGAAGGCAGCCACCCCTTTATGTGATGATCAACATCTTTCACTATTTCCTCCTGTCTTTTCTAGGTTCTCCTCTTTCTCATACATCGTTTACTATAAGCACTCGACATATATATATATATATATATATATATATCATACACCTTATACCAATGCAGTTTTCTTTTTTGCATTCTATATTCTTAGTGACGACCAGATAACAGAGCAATGAACTTTCTCTTCAGCCTTCTCAACGACTACAAATGTACACCAAGCTTTTCTCACGGTTATCTTACTGCGTGTGTGTGTGTGTGTGTGATTGCGTGTATGCAGGTGCACACACTCACATATATGTGCGTGTGCCCACTTACATATACACATACATGCGGTGTGTGTGTGTGTCTGTCCGTGTGCGTACATACCCATTTCTAAAATCTAAAATATCCACAACAATCGGAATAGTTTCCCTTATTTTAAGTAATGCTTGACAGAGTTGTTTCCCTTCGTTTTATATTGTGTATTTTTTTTTTTTTTGGAGCTGTTTATAAGTCATTGGAGGGGAAAAGCCATTTAAGAATATTTACACACTTGCATATAAATTGAAACGTTCAGAAACACACAGACACACATGCAGGCGCGCAAAGTACACTTACATATGGACACATATTTTAAATTGTAATATGTAGCTCCAGTTGCTTAAAATCAGTAAGGGCCACCAGCCTTTGTATTGGTTTCCCCATGGACCCAAAGCACCTATCCTCACCAAAATCTTGAATCTTTTTCTCTTGCTCTCTCTCTCACACACACATTTTCTCCCTTTCTCTCTCTCTCTCTCTCACACACACATTTTCTCCCTTTCTCTCTCTCTCTCACACACACATACATTTTCTCTCTCCCTCCCTTCTCCTGTATGGCTTTTGTAACAGCAGATCTACTGAACAGCCTGTCTCCTTCCTATGTCACTCCCACTAGAGACCTAAGCCATCCAGAAATTTAATGGCAACCATGTCAGGTGGTGAGCTGGCAGAATCCTTAGCACACTGGGTGAAATCCTTAACAGTAATTCACATTGAGTTCAAATTCCATCAAGGTTAACTCTTTGCCTTTCATCATTTCAGAGTCAATAAAATAAGTACCAGTTGAGTACTGGGGTCAACATAATCAACTTACTCCTCCCCTAAATTTGCTAGCCTTGTGCCAAAATTTGAAACCATTATTATTATTATTATTATTATTATTATTATTATTATTATTATTATTATGGTGGAGAGCTGACAGAATTGTTACCATGCTGGGAGAAATGCTTAGTGGTATTTCGTCTGTTGCTATGTTGTGAGTTCTGGGTCAATGAAATAAATAGCAATCAAAGTGCTGGGGTTGATGTAATCGACTAGTCCTTCCCCTCCCCAAAGTTTCGGGGCTTGTGCCTATAGTAGAAAGGATTATTGTTATTATTAAGTTGATCCTTCAAAACAAGATAGTTTTATGACTGTGTCCTATTTTTTATAGTTTGTTGCATTTTTATTGAATTCAGGGTCCTTTGTACTGTAGCGTACCCATTCCATTATAGTACTATTGGGGGTTAGATAGCAGAGAGCAGACAGGGTAATGCTCTGTAGTATGGTTTCATCATCATCATCATCATCATCATCGTTTAACGTCCGCCTTCCATGCTAGCATGGGTTGGACGATTTGACTGAGGACTGGTGAAACCGGATGGCAACACCAGGCTCCAATCTAATTTGGCAGAGTTTCTACAGCTGGATGCCCTTCCTAATGCCAACCACTCAGAGAGTGTAGTGGGTGCTTTTACGTGTCACCCACACGAAAACGGCCACGCTCGAAATGGTGTCTTTTATGTGCCACCCGCACAAGAGCCAGTCCAGGGGCACTGGCA
>NC_068990.1:94472187-94493669 GCF_001194135.2 Octopus bimaculoides | reverse complement strand
CGTGTCACCCGCACAAAGGCCAGTCAGGCGGTACTGGCAAAGGCCATGCTGATCTCGCTCAAGAAACCTCATGTGTCACCCGCACAAGAGCCAGCCTAGGGGCACCAGCAACGATCCCGCTCGAAAAATCCCAGAACCCCACACAAGAGCCAGTTCAGGGGCACCGGCAACGATCTCGCTCAAAGAAATTTCATGTGTCACCAGCACAAGAGCCAGTCCAGGGGCACCGGCAACGATCTCGCTCGAAAAACCTCATGTGTCACCCGCACAAGAGCCGGCCCAGGGGCACCGGCAACGATCTTGCTCGAAAGATTTCATGTCTCATTATTCACAGATAGTTGGGCCAGTTTTGTAGCCCCATCAGACCAAAGCAATTCATGATCATCCCGTTCTCGTGGTGCCTCTGGGCCAGGAGGGAGCTCTTCATGAGGGGGAGGAAGTCCCATATCCATTATAAGAGGATCATTCTCGAGCTTTTAAATCAAGACCAGGGGCCTGGTTTCTTCCCAAGTTGTTGTGAGGGGCTGAACATAGCTGAGGAATCTTCACAACTTCAGTCATTTAGCTGAGGTGGTTGGCATCCATGGAGGAGATGACATTTATCACTCATAGCATTTGTCATTTCAATTCAAATGTTACAATTATAAAGAGGCAAAAGAAATGGTGAGGTGGAAAGTGACACAAATACATTGACAATAAAAGGAGACAATCAATCAGGACTTAAATAAATATAATGAAACGAAATGAAATAAAATAGTATACAAGATTCATTAGCTAAATCAGGGCTTTTTCTTCACTTATGAGAAAAAATAGTAAGTTGGTTCAGTTTAGTTCCTGTTAAATCATCATCAGCATCATTTAACATCCGTTTTCCGTGCTGGCATGGGTTGGATGGTTTGACTGAAAGCTAGTAAGCCAGGGAGCTGCACCAGGTTCCGATCTGATTTGGCAAGGTTTCTACGGGTGGATGTCCTTCCTAATGCCAACCACTCTGAGAGTGTAGTGGGTGCTTTTTACGTGCCACCAGCATGGGTACGATTGACCTAACACCAACATCGGAAACAACTACAGTCTCACTTGGCTTGACAAGTCTACACAGCACAGTATATTGCCAAAGGTCTCAGTCACCTGTCACTGCCTCCACAAGGCCCAATGCTCAAACAGTGCTTTTTATATGGCACCGGCACAGGTGCTAGTCAGACAGCAATGGCAATGCCAATGGCCACGAATACAATTTCACTCGGCTTGACAGGTCTTCACAAGCACAGCAAATTGTCCAACAATTGAAGGGGGCTTTTAATGGGCCAGTTATGTGAAACTGGAATTGGCCACGACTATGATCTCACTTGGTTTGATGGGTCTTCTCAAGCATGGTACATCGCCAAAGGTCTCAGTCATTTGTCATTGCCTCTGTGAGGCCCAACATTCAGAGATTGCACTTCACCACTTCATCCCATGTCTTCCTGGTTACTCCAACGGGAGAACCTTGAAGCGTTACATCTATACGCTACATTCAGTAGTGGGCTACATCATATCGAATTGATATGGCACATCAAATCTAGCCTGCTACACATATATACATACACATAAATATATATATCTATATATTTATATATACTCCAATACTCAAATATACATACACACTCCTCTGTGCATACTCTCTTATGCTGACACATACACATCCACGTCTACTTACACATGTAAATACATAGCTTGTTTGCCCCTAATAAGTAAATCTACCTTCTGCTATCTTAAGTGTTTTTGCTTAGAACCACAGAATCCTTCTCAACAAAAAGAACATCATGTAACATCATTTCGATATATTCCAGAAAGAAAGAGAGAGAAGAAAATAATTTAGAAAAATGAAAACTCAAACATTTTTATTAGAATTAAGTTTATTCTCACCCAAAATCTTAATGAATTCTTTAGATATCAATAGTTCTATGTAACTTTTTTTAGTTTGTTTTGACATTGACAAATGAAAAAATATGATTTTTCTATGACAACCAATTTTTTGTTTGGTTTCTAAGAGACAAAGAAGATAGTTTTGTTTATGCAATAAATGAAATGGATACATTCTTCAATAAATGAAATGGATACATTCTTCAATAAATGAAATGGATACATTCTTCAATAAATGAAATGGAGACATTCTTCAACGGCACTGGAAAGCTGAGTTCTTTGGTTCTCATTTTCCTATATTTTTAGATATGAAAACATGAAAGACAACAACAAATAAAAGAAGAGAAAAAAAACAACCAAAGTGCAATATTTTTAATTAGTTGTCTTTGGAACTGTCATGTGTTCTTCTAGTCAAATGATGTTGCTTTGGACTTCCTTTTGAAAGGCACACACACACACACACACACTGATTTACATACACAAATTCCTGCATATAAATGTTCATATAACTATCTCTGTGTAAACTATGTGTTTGTTCTGTTTATATATCCATACCTATACACAAGCAAACACAGATAAGCACAAACTCACACGGGTGCACTTACAAACACACACACACACACACACAAACACGTACGTACATGCATTAACTCTTACTTTACAGTCATTCCATTATGAAAAGTATAAAACCAGGCATTCATGATAGACTTTTTCTCTTTATCAATAAAGCATACATACTCTTTAATGAAACTCTGTGTGTGTGTGTGTGTGTGTGTGTGCGCATGTGTTTGCGTAAATCACAAAATAATGAAATAGTTTTGTTGAATTACTGTAGCAATAAAAACTTTTCATTATCCAAAATATATTATCATATAAATACAAAATATATTTCATCATCCAAAATACACATATGCAATATCAATATCTATGTATGTATGTGTGTGTGTGTGTGTATATATATATATATATACACACACATGTATATAATAATCTTTTCAAAAAGTTCTCATCATTTTTGACACAATCAAGGAGATCTTGTGCATTTAAAACCCAAGCATCTTTTTTGGTCAGCTGAAAGTAGTTTTGGCACAAACTTGGTAGACACACATCTCATTCTAAAATCTTCAGTGATCATGAACTAAACTGAACTGTACCTAATCTGCACATCCTCTGATAACTCACGGATGGAGATTCACTGATTTCACCTCACAGCTGCATGTACATCTGTGATGTTTTCTCAGTTCTGCTGGTTGCAGGTCTCCCAGAAAATTCATCACTATTGACATTTTTTCGACCATCTTGGAAATGTCTGAACCACTCGTACATTTGTGTGCGGCTCAGGCCTCTGAGCTGGTGTTGCCATGACATCTTTCTCTGTCATGGTCAATGCAACAACCATATGGTCCATACGTGCCTTCCAAGCACAGCTGTAAACAACGGAAGTGAGCTAGTGAACATTAACAGCAAACTCCAGACACTTATTGATCAGACCTCGTATATATATATATATGTTTGTATGTATGTATGCATGTATATATGTATATATATATATATATATATATATATATATATATATATATATATATATATACACATATGTATATATGTATGAATGTATATGTATGTGTATGTATGTATATATGTATGTATGTGTATGTATATATGTATGTGTGTGTATATATATGTATGTATATATAAGCATATATATATATGTATGTATATATATATGTATATATATAAGTATATATATGTATATAAATATGGATATGTATGTATATATATAGGTGCAGGAGTGGCTGTGTGGTAAGTAGCTTGCTTACCAACCACATGGTTCTGGGTTCAGTCCTATTGCATGGCACCTTGGTGAACTGTCTTCTACTATAGCCTCAGGCTGGCCAAAGCCTTGTGAGTGGATTTGGTAGACGGAAACTGAAAGAAGCCTGTTATATATATGTGTGTGTGTCTTTGTGTGTCTGTGTTTGTCCCCCCAACATCACTTGACAACCAATGCTGGTGTGTTTACGTCCCTGTAAATTAGCGGTTCGGCAAAACAGACCGATAGAATAAGTACTAGTCAAATGACTGAACCATGAAAAAGAATAAAAGAATGTGTGTGTCCAACCTATGGCAGCAAGGAAAGAAACGTGTTAAATGATGAAGTATTTGTGTCTGTATATATTCCCCTCGTGGCTACTATATATTCCCCTCGTGGCTTTCCTTGGGTCTGTATATATTCCCCTCGTGGCTACTAACCTCCCATCTCCCTCTCTCCTCTCCAACCAAATCCACCTTACTGTCGCTCCTAGATATTTGACTTTTTCCTTTTCTTTTCATTCTTGACCATTTCACTTCTAAAAATTCTCTTTTTTTTTTTTTTGATTCTCTATAAATGTATATGGTTTGTCTTCCACAATATATTTACATAGTTAAATGACCCCAGCTTAATATTCACAAAGACCTTCCCCTCATCAATCTAACCTAAATTCTCTCTTCTTCCTCCATCTCTTTTCTTTATTCTTAACAACTTTAAACAATTGCTCTCTCTCTCCCATATTTTTTACTTCCTCCTTTTCTATTACTGACCATTTTATTTCTTCGTATATTTTTCTATTTTGTTTTCTCACTCTGTTCTTCTGGCTTCGCCACTCATTTTGAATTATATCTTCTGCAAGTTAACTTGGGATTCTTTAATGACAACATAACCTTTATTTAGCTAAGGTATCTTCAGCCTGATGAGTAACTAGTGGAGTACCCCTCATTGAGTAATTATTACTTCTAAGGATCTGCTAGCTAGGAAACATATGTATCCTGGATTTTACCTGCTCCATTTCCTCAATTTGGATTATACACACACATACATTCATGTCTTTTTAGTCTCTCTACCTCTCTAGCTAGTTTCAGCTCAAGAGATGCAGTCATGGTGGGACATTATTGTTGGCTTTGCTATACCTGCACTGCTTGAAACCTCCTCTGATATGTGGCATTTGGTGAATGAGGGAGTTTAATGAAAAGGAGAGAAGGGAGAAAGGGAACAACAGAAAATAAAAAAGAATTGAGAATGTTCTGTAAATAATGTCTTTATCACAACTGGAAGATAGGACAGCCAAGCAATACAAACTCCCATAGCTCATACTGCTCAATTTCTAAACAGGCTTCAGACTTAATATTATAGAAGAAGATCCCTTTGAAAAATGAAAATGTTATTTTCTTACTCAACTTCTTTAATTTCTATGCGTTTCAGTCAGCTCAAAAGTATTGGGTTTGTAGCCAGTGGAAACCATTTCACTTGTAATTTTATTACTACCCTGATTGAGCCTGTTTCTGTCTCTGATGATGGTTTTGCTTTTATAGTGATCACAATAAGGATGCAGATGGCACATAAAAGTCTCCCAATTAATGCTTTTGACACCTTTAAGTTTAACTTCTGCGATCTTCTGTTCGATAAATTTGATTGGATCAGGTGGTCTTTCTAATAACAGGCAACTGAGCAAGCATTCAAAGAGCTGGGGTATTCCATGCTGGGCCATGTAGAGCTTTGCATCGTCTCTGGTTGTGTTAGACATCTTTCAATTAAACTGTAGGATAGTACTGAGTTCAAACTAAGAATAGTGATCTACAAAGAAGAAAAAAACAGATGTAACAATTATGATGTAAAAATAACAAAAATGAAAATAATTGAAGGAAAATGGAAAGATAAAAAATGAGAAAGTAAAAAATAAGCTTTACCCTGGGGTATATCCACAGATTTTAGCTGTCACTGAACTTATAGATTAAAACAATGTGTTGACAACAATAGCTAGCGTCTATGGATGTACCACATAGTAAAGATCTGTATGAAAAATAAACATTGTTGCTACATAAACAATTGAAGTAAAAAAATAAGATTAGAACATTTTTGGTTGGAAATTAAATTTATAAAGAGAAATCATAATTTACTGCAAGACTAAATTATTACAAACCTTATTTTTAAAATTTTAGTTATTTTATTTATTTTTTCCTCCTGGAGCTAAAACTTAATATTTATGGTTTCATAATCACATTCTGCAATTAAAGGCAGGGATGATTCTCAAACTCAGGTGTGTGTATCCCTAGAGGTACACAAAAAAAAAGCTATTGGGGTATGCAAGGCTTGTAAAAACACTGGAATTTTGAAGTAATCACAACTATTAAATGCAATTTGTTGCTTAGAAAATATATGTAGAGAGCTTTTCTGTTCCTGGCCAATCATTACAATGAACAAAGGTTTCCAACATCTCTAAAAAGATTTTCAAAACCTCTAAAAAGGTTTACAGCATCTCTAAAATTCTAACATTAAATTAAATGAAACAAATTTCTTACAAAAACATGTAGCAAGAAATTTAGGTGGAGAGGAATAGTCATATCGACTTTAGTACTTGATTTTGTCAATACCAAAAGGATAAAAGGCAAAGCTGACCAGAGTAGGATTTGAATTCTTTAAATTAAATCAATAACATATGTCTACTGTCTAGTCTACAGTATTCAATTATTTTCACTATATTCTTCACACAGGTTACACCAACACTGCCAAACATAATGAAGGAGTACATCAGCAAAAGACATTTGTGAAGTCCCGGTTAAAGACATCCATGTTTTTTGCTGGTTTTTTTTTTTTTATTAACTGAAACTCTAGTTTTAATAATAAAGTAGATTCTATTGTTGACTTATAGTGTAAATATGATATTTTCTTTATAAAATGACTTCAAAAATGCTGTTGCCCTTATTCTCTTCCTGAGCTTTAAAGCATAATGAAATGTCCCTGTATTTTCCCTATTTTTACTTTCAAATTCTAAATCCTATTTGTTATCTCCTGACATAATTTACTCAAGTGAAGCAAAGCTCAGTCAATGTACTGAGCAAATTAAAAAGCTTTTGTATTTGAAACAATCTTTTATTATTTGCTTGGAATTAATTTGTTCTTAGAGAACACATTAGCAATAAGTAGCAAGAATTCAGCTGCTGCTGCTGCTATCATCATTTTGCGTCCATTTCCCCGTGCTGAATTGGTTGAGTCATTTCTGTGCTCCTAAATGAGTCACCTGCTGCTCATCAATTTCCTTTTTAGCTGGTTTCAACAGCTGGTCATCCTTCCTAACACCACTGCTCTCCTATCATGAGACACATCTTTACTGCTGTCTTATTATGTTCTGAGATAGTCTTATACAGCAAGTGTAGCTGAAAACCCACTTTTTTAAATGGAAGTCCTGGGGGTTGTCTTGTACACCCAGTCATATTATATGCCAGTGCATACAGAATTTTCCTCCTTCCTGTTTGAAATCATTACAAGTATATCATCATTATTTTTTATTGCTACGTTTTATTTAGGAATAAAAAGTGGTCAAACATAGTTGTTGTTGCTGAAGTTGAGAGAGAGAGTCCAAAACATGGTCAGCTACTATTTCTTTCAAGAAATTCTTCCTTACCTTTGTTGAGGTTGCTAATAACTGGATAATTTTTGGTATTTAGCAATCAATATTCTTTTTTCTGTTGGATTCCAAATCAATTTTTTCCTACACTTAATGTCTAATGTGATAAAATGGGGTAAAATGAGTAATGGCTAATTTTGATTTTTTTTTTTCCTCTTTAACTGCATAGTGTGTAAATATATCAGAGAGAGACACTTGAGCAGAATGTGAAGAAGCTACAGAGAATATTTTATGTTGAGTTTTTTGGTATAGTAGAGTTTCTTTAATTTCATATTGTATGTCATTTTTCCACGATTCTCTTTCATTTGACCTACATATTAAAATGTTTTTGTTTTTGTTTTTTTTGCATTTCTGATCTTTCTGTTGTCTAAGAATGGATATTGATGTGTACAAGTCTTTTTTCCAAATGTAATTCTGGATAATTGAAGAGGCAAATTCACCTTATCTTGTCTTCCTTATTTTGCCCCAACTAAATTTGTCATTTGTATGTTCAAAGATAACTGAGATAATTTTCTGAAATACTGATCAGATCATGTTATGATGTTTCTGATGCATTTCAGAAAGATCATTTGCTTGGCTAATATAGTTTTTGTAAGGTAGGGAAACATTTGTAAAAAATATATTTTGTCTCAAAGTCAAAAACGTAGTAAAATCTCCTCATTGTGCTGCACCCCCTATTCAATTTTGCAACCCCCATCTCAGGTACCACTTTGCCTTTCATCCTGCTGAGGTGTGTGTGTGAGTGGAGCAATAAATAAGTACCAGTAATATCCTGAAATCAATTCTAATGACTTCTACTCCTGTAAAACTAACCCTGTATATATCACAAAAGAAATCCGTATTTTATTTTTCAGTGATAGTGGTTTCAGAAATTATTAAATATAAAACAGCAATATTTAATAATAATAAGCTTTTTTTACACAGTGCTCATAGGAAAAGAAGGACAGAATGCAACCATATGTGAAAGAGCAGTAAAAGCTCCAGGTATATGCATGGCACACAGAATAAAACACACACACACAAAAAGAGAAAAGTCAACTGTAAAATGATGTGAAAAGGAAAGGGTGCAGGGATGTGTGAGGAGTAGTGTGAGTTTCAGGAAACATGGAATCGTTGAAGGATGCATTGTCTTGATAGCTAGCAACTGGTAATTATACCAGTTTTTCTGCTACTTTTCCATTTCCCATGTACATGCACTTGTATGTACACCTCTCCCCTACAAACACTTGTCCCAACTCATAATTTTCATGCTCAGTTTAAGTCTGAACTTGCCAAATGTTATTTATTCACAGAAAGAAAACCCAAACAATATTTCAGCAAAAGAAGAAAAAGAGGGAAGGAAAGAGAGGAAGAGGGAGAGTCAAAGAAAAATAAAGAGAGAAAAGATGAAGGTGTGGAAGTAGAGAAGAAGGGGAAGATGAAGTATTGAAGCCTGTCGAGGTGTGCCATAGTTGTAGACCCATCAAAACTGTACCAATTTCATCCCCATGATGATGATGATGATGATGACGACAGCAGTGGCAAGAAAGGGAATGATTTGTTTAAAATAAATCATTGCAATGATATTTCTGTCAATGAAACTCCTTAATGATTGTAGTAGTAGTAGTAGTAGTAGTAGTAGCAACAGAAAAGAAAAGACATTACCAAAAATAGCATTAAAAAAAAGTTTTTAAAGTTCTTTTGTTAAATGCCAGAAATTGGGAAATAATTTGTTCCCTGAATCCAAAGTTTATAATTATTACATACAGCATTTATTACTTACAATATAATTTATGCTCTGAAAGATCTTCAGATCTTGTAGCTTAGATATTGAATTTGTGTTCATTTCTAATGAAACTAAAGGATCTTAGTCATTTAGTTTCTCTCACTCCACATAGAGGCATCAGGTGACAAGATTATCTCCAACTAGCAATGGTTGCAATCCATGTCAGCCAAATCTGTCCCTCCTGCCACACCCTTCCTATGCCCCTCTTTGGCTTTAACACAAGGTGTGGCAGGAAACTCACAAATTTTACATGGTCTTTGGTGTGGGGGCTAGTGAAGTTTGGCAGGTAAATTATAGTGTCTTCATGTGGTTGATGTTTTACTGTTGTTTCCCCCCAGTTATCACCATGGTTTTTTGTTGAAGTGTTTATCAAGAATGGTATATCCATGAGAGTTTTTTTTTTTTACGCATCTGGACAGTTTTTCTCTTTCATTGACTACATATGATTCAAAATTTTAAACCAAATATTTTAAATATTGCTTTACTTAAAAAAAACATTTTTTTTTTTTTTTACAAATGAATTGATTAATTATATTTCAAAAATGAAAATTTTGAGCATAAACAACATTTCACAGTTACCATCGGTGTGGCAGAAACATCCTTCCAGATCCACCATTCTCAATAAACATTTTGATAGCAAACTCAAGGTGTGCACTAGTTTAAACCATGATGGTAACTGAACAAAAATGGCAAAACATTAGCCACATGGAGACATCATTACTATCTGCCCAACTTCACTAGTGCCACACCAATGGTTATGTAAAATATGCAAGATTTTTCCCTGGTCCCCCTCCCCCAATACTCAGTTCGCAACAGCTTACTTCGTATTCTACTATCCTTGTCACATATAAATAACAAAGTTCTGGATGAAATAAATAAATCATCAATTCAAAAGAAGATTAATCATGAAATAAATAAACCAGCAATCGTTCACCAAAATCACATCGATTTTAACTATTTTATCGATTTCACTTACCAGCGTTAAGTATCGTTGGTTTCTTCTCCTCCAGTACAAGCTGCTGTTCATGTGTTTGTCACTCATTAAATTTATACATTAAACATAAAATATTTTCTTCAGGTGATTTCCCGTCTCATTAGAAATTTTCTGCTCGCTGTCGATATGTTGTATAAAGTAAAGTTTGTCATCACAGACTCTCGTTACCTTGGTAACGCCTCTCTCCGCCATTCTCTTTAAACAGATACGTTTTAGTTTCGTATTTTATTAGAAACACACTTCGTTAATAAATGTTTAAATTTATATTTGTGCTTCTTTTTTTAAAAAAATAAATTTATCGATTCCTTATGCTGAAAGATTTCAGTTTTTAAAGAAAGACTGGTTGCATAAGAATAAAAAGTTATTCAATCTTATGAAAATGGAAACGTCCCATAATAGTTAATGAAAAATCGGATCATAACTGAAAGTTTAAGTTCCATGTAATGAACCACATCGAATTTTGATATAAAATTCGATGAAAATGTTATAAGGAATAACGAAAAAAATCAAAAACAAAGGTAAATCTAGACATGTTCATCGGCAGATGAACTTTAAATGTGAAAGGAAAAGTTAAAAGAAATTTAACTTGCAGCTTCGGAAGATTTAAAAAGTGAATATAAGAGAATTTTTTTTTTCTTCTAATTTGTCGACACACAGTGATTGATGTTGAAATAAAAAAGATTTCAAGGCCGATAAATTAGAAAATATAGAAATTCTAAACAGAATAATCAATGCTAACCTTGTGCTTGACAAAGGAAATTAATGTAATACATTCTTTTAGCTTTATTTTTTTACCTATAAATGTCGTTTTGTACTCAAGAAATCAACATTCTGATGCTGAAGTAAAACCCATTGATACCTATACAGTAATTATATACTAGTTACTTCCTCTACACACACACACACACATATGTTACAAATAAAGAAATAACGTGTTTAGGAAATAAGAAATTATTGCGTTTATTTGTTTCCCAAACGCATTATAGATTTTCAGTCACTTGTATCCTTGTGAAAATTTGTTTCTCTAATATATAAAATTAATTCTTATAATTTCGTGAAAAAAAATTTAATTTTTTAAAACTTTAATTTAATTTTTGTTTTTACGAAGTAGTTTTATTTCGTGTTAGATTGGAACTAAAAACAAATAAAACTTTCGTCCCGGCCTCAATATTTCTCTCTCTCTTTCTAAGTTGGAATACGCAACTAAATCTATTGGCTCTGTTGTATATATAATGTCGGTTCTGTGTCTTTCCAGCACACAAACCAATAACATTATCTTGGATTCTTTTCAAATTGATGGATCGATCCAGCTGGTTCTATGATTTATAATTGTCTCATCATCTCTTACTCACCTACAATTATTCCAGATTCTTCAAATTACTAAATAACTCACCGTAAGAAAGCTGTCGAAAGAGATTTGGATGAAATGAAAACGTTTCAACCGCGAGAACCTGTTGGTTGTTTTGATGCCCGGAATTAAGATGCAGTTTGACCAACTAATAAGGAAAGACTAAACGAATATAATAAAGATCGGAGATGAAATTTGAATGCACTCGTAACAAAACCGTAAGAAAAAAAGCATCAAGTCACACTTGTCCAAATTGTTAGCATCATCACCATCGTCTTTCTCATCTGAGCTGTCTGCATAAAATGACAAATGTATGAAGAATGAACGGAGAAATGACGGTGAACACTTGTCATTCCTACGTGCAGTAAATTCTATAATTTCGCCAGATATTACATAGTATCTTTAAAAAATCTGTTTAGTTGCTTGGGACACAATATGCGAGTGGAAGAATTCCATGTCCTGAAATACAAAAAGAGGACTTTCTTTTTCTCTTCTCACTAGAAATGAATACAGATGTACAATTCCAGTTTTCTCTACTTTCTTTTAGCTACAAGAAAACCCAAAATATGAACTATTTTCCAGACATGTGAACGCTTTGCCGTGTGAAGTTATTCAATTTTCTCTTTGAATGTCCTCAACAGCTGCCATTCAATCGTAAACCCGTCGCAACAATTGTCCGATTTAGAAATACAAAAGAATATTCTACTTGTTTCCCCCTGGATGTATATATAATAAACAGAACCGAACTGGAATTCAGTAGGAAATCCCTATTTCTTATGTAGTTGCTAAAGTTTATTTTGGATTTACTCAACAGGTATAATGGAAGCTTTACCTTTGGTGAAAAAATTACTCGCCGATGATGAGAAATGTTTGATTGTATCCTTTTTCTGAGGTATTTCAATTGTATTAGAATCATTATTCTTGCCTTTAAAAAGCTTTTATTTCATTGTATCATTCTTTTTCCACCTTTCATATTGCAAGATGTCTATATTTTCTCTTAGCATGTGTAACGAAGATAACGTTGATCGTGTTTATTTCCTCTAATTGCCAACACGTGTTAATTTTAATCAAACGTTTCAAAAAGATAATTTTCGCTTTTCGTATCATTAAAAAAACAAAAATGGAGGTTGGAACAGATTAATTCAATCTGTTCATTTATATATCGTCATTCAATGCAGCAACTGGGTTGCTAAATCCATTTATTCATTTCTCCAGTCGCGCTAACTTACTGTCCCAGCCTTTTATATCACGTTTTACGTTTTTTGACCTTTAAAGTTCTATTCTCTACCACTATCTTTAACCACCTATCCTCATACAGGTTCATATTTCGTCATTCCTTCGATATTGGTCTACAGAGTGTCGAAGAGACGACGTCATTCACCCTTTTTTCAGCCAAGCCTCTTGATCTCTCATGAGGGAAGCTCATGTGCAACAATGACATCTCTATTTCGACAACTTTCTTGGAAAAGTGTTCGACGTCTTTGATAATTTCTTAATTTTTTTTTGTTTTGTTTTGTTTGTTTATGCCTTGCGGTATTTCTTCTGATCCTTTACATAATCTTAATTCCCATTCCACTGAGATCAGCTTTGCCTTTCATCCCTCCGGACTCCATAAGATAAAGTAGCAATCAAGTCCTGGGGTCGGCGCTATCGCATTGCTCCCTCCCTCTAAATTTCTTTCTTTATGCGTAAATTAGAAACGGCATAACTACAGGGTTTTACCCCCCAGACTTAGCGTTTTTATGTTTACTAATTATATTTAATTTTGACTAAGATTTGAAACGGAAACACGAGTAACCTGAAATACTGTTGTCACTTTTTCGCTATAAAAACTATTAAATGTCGAGGTAAAAGGTAGAAATGTTATTGCGTAGCCGTTACATAACATATTATGAACATGGTTTTTGTTTTATCCAAAAGTTATGGTATCCACATGCTTAGATATACATGTGGATTGTTTCCTGGATATCGCAGGAAAACATGAATGGATCTGGGACTCAGATAAAAGTTGTCAGTCCGCCTCCCCTAATCACATAATCAACAAGGAAGTCAGTGGTTTTTCAACCTGCTAGAAAGCGACAAATATCCCCCTCAAATCACGTCAGTTTAAGAAATGGACACGTTGAGCAACGTAAGAAATGAATGGATGATCATAGCGGAATACCTTTAATCATAATTCTGCTAGATCAGGGCTGATATGCAGCTAAGCAACAACAAACAGTTACCCTAGCATTAACCATTATTCATGGTACTGAAATAAAATACGAACTTTAGTTTCTCCACCTAATAGTAATTTTTATTTCCGTTTACTAGTTAACCGACACAATATGTTACATTTTTTTATATGGTAGCGTTTTTTTACAGGTAACCAATTGGTGTCTCTAGTGATATTACAAAGTCATTTTAACTCTATTTCTCGCCCCACCTTTTTTTTTCCCACCTATTAAAAGCACTTTAATAATTTGTTAAACTATTTCGTTATTGCATATAATCCTCATTAGACTTACTATAAGATTTTCTTTTTTTTGTCTTTGCAAACGTTCCATTCTTTAAAAAAAAATCTGACAGCAACAAGAGTCGTGTAACTTAACAAGGAAAAAGTCAATATAGAAACGGTTAGAATGTGGCCACACCTCGTGACCTACATAGTTTACAAACAGTTTTAGAGTAGTGACTAACGAGGACATCTCATTCACACATTACACCGGTTATTTATTTTTAGTTTTAAGAATGGGAAGTGTGACAACGAATTTAACAATCCCAGGAAGACCTTGAGGAAATACTGCATTAAGTGACAACCAGACAAATTGTCTCGCACTCCACTCATGAAATTCCATTGTTACACACACACACACACACACACACATAAAGTCATAAAGTCCTTGGACAATTTTAAATTTGTTAAACTTAAGTTCTTTTATGGGAGGGTAAATTTGTGAAAAGAGTAAATGAAAGAATTTTTTTACACATTTAAATAAGATTCTGAAGTTCTAGAAATAACGTTTTGCAGTTGTTTTTTTCTCTGGGATACTCCCGAATCACATTACTTGTCTTTGCCTGCGAACCATCGATAAATTTCTTTCACTTATATTTTTTTTCTTCACATGTCTTTGCAAAATAAAGTTGAAGTAATAAATAGTTAATTATAATAAATTAACTGACAGTTATAGGCGTTTAAGATTTTTCTTTTTTAATAATGATGAGATGAATCAAGCTGCTGATTGTTCTTCTCGGACGAATTGTCATAGGTGAAACTATTTATAAAAATGTTTTGATTGCACAGCGACATTACAACGATCTTGTGTGTATATATGATCATCAGTTATGTTTATGCTTCTCTTGAGCAGTTTTGTTGTAGGAACACCATTGAAATATAAAAAACAAGTACCTTCCTTAAAAAATGAATGTTGGCAACAGGAGGAGCATCTGGCTGTAGAATATTATCCGTTTTGTCCAACTTATGACAGCATTGAAACTGGATGTAAAATTGATTGTGCCATATATTTCATCATTTACCGTCCGTGTTCCATGCTGACATGGATTGGATAGTTTGACAGGCTCCAGTGGATCCAAGGAGTACGTCATGCTCCAGTGCCTGCTTTATTAGGATTTCAATGGATGAATGCCCTTCCTAATGTCAACCACTGTACAGTGTATACTGGGTACTTTTCTCATACCACCAGCACTAGTGAGGTTGCCATGCAATTTGTAAGCCTCCAAACCATAAGGGAGGAGCTCCATGATAGCAGATGTGGGTTAAGGTAGAAGGGGGTGGAGCAGAGCAGGTTCTTGTTGTAGCGGAGCTGCTTGGCTTTTGATATTTAGGAGAGAGAGTAAGAATTGAATCGGTAGTAACTGCAAAGAGATACATAGCATGATGAGGTGCGCAGTGTCACTTCATGGTACAAGATGAGTAGACATGAGTAGAACAGAAAAACTAAGAGTGGATGGGTGAGAGGGAGGCAGGATATGGTGGAAATTGGGGGAGAGGAGGCAGGCAATGTCTGTAAGCTTTGAAGGATAGTACAGAGGTGGGGATTACTAATGGTGCCAGAAATTGGGGAAGTAGAGGATTACAAGAAGAGAGCAGTAACAAGAGAGAGAAACGAAATGATTGGGTAGGTTAGAAGAGAGGGATGGATACATATAGAGCACAGAGATGGCTATGTAACTGAGGAGTTTGCTTCTCAATTGTGGCTTCAAGTTCAGTTGTCTTCTGCTATAGCTTCAAGCCAACCAAAGTCTTGTGAGTGGATTTGGATGTATATGTATGCACATATCTGTGTGTTTCCCTCATAGAAGCTTGTTGGTCTCAATTGTATGGCATTCTATAGTGTTACTTAATTTTATTATCAATAGTTTCATTTCAATTTAATCTGGTGGATACATTGTTATCAGTGACACTTGACTAACATTAAACAAGTGTCATATGCTAGGAAATGTGTGTGGGTCCATCCAGTCTTGCCAATTCCCGTGACTCATTGTAATAACCACCAGACCAGCATCTCATAAAAATATTGTTAATTCAAGAACTATGAATTGTGACGACTGAAGATTCGTGATTTTTGTGGAAGAGTAATAAAAGTAGTGAGGGAAAGAGAATAAAACACACACACACATGCACGCAAAAGTGAAGAGATAAGAAGGAAAATATTTTACTTCTTGAAGCAGTTCCCAGAACAAGACGTCCATTATGTGCAGCAGTAAACGAAAGCAATGCTTTATGTCCCTGGAAGAATCAAAACAGTGACTTCACAGCAACAGAGAAAATAACATGACCTTTTTTCTTTATCAATGAGTTTTATTCATTGGATTAAATAGATCTGTTTAGAGAAAAGCCTGGTCTTTAATCATGCCACAAGCTTCTCACTCCTACATCTGGAGTGTATTCTTTAAAAAATAAAAATCGGCACTCATCTTAGCACCACCACCACCACTACTACTTCTTAGATGAGACTCAAGTCCTTCAAAACCTTGATATAGATATGTGAAGGAGGGGTGGTGATGGTGGCAGCAGCTCTTAGTTAAATATTTGAATTGGGTAAAGAAAACAGTATCAAATAATCTTATTGTTATCAGTTTCATCATCATCATCACCATGAGTTTTTGCACCATAGGTGAAGTCATTGTTGTGTGGTTAAGAAGCTCAATTTGCAATTACGTGGTTTCCAGTTCAGTCCCACTGTTCAGTACACCATGAGTAAATGTCTCCTTCTGTTGCCTTGAGTTAATTTATTTGATGGAAACTGTAGAACCCTGTCATATATGCATGTGTTTGTGCCCCCCTCCTCCTCACCGCTTGACAACTGGTGTCGGTTTATTTATATTCCTTTAACTTAGTAGTTCAGCAAAAGAGATGAATAGAATAAGTATCAGATTTTTAAAAAATAAATGTAGTGGGGGTTGATTTGTTCAATTAAACCCTTTCGAGTTGGTGCCACAGTTCATTAGATATGTTTAATTTTGGGGAAACTTTATTTCAATTAAAGTGTATTTTATATGTGTGTGTTTGTGTATATATATGTATTAAAGAAAGCAAAAAATAAAATAAAAATGAGTGTTCAGTATGTTGGCGACAGGAATTTCTGTCAAAGAGACATGGTGAAACAAAGTTGTACATCATCTTCCTCTTTCTCTCTCTCTCTTATTATTACTCCCACTGCCACCATCAACACTACTATTTTTAATAAAATATCATCAACTCTCCCTTAAATTTCTTTTTCTCTTTCTCTCTCTTCTCCACCACCCTCACCGTCTCTATGCCTACTATTACTCTCACCCCATCATGAGGAATAGTAAGAGTGTCATTGAATAGTGAAGGGGGCGGAGTCTAAGTGTGACACACAGACATGCAGAAACTAGTTTTCACATTTATTATATTAGAAGAGTGTATCTAAGATCACATTACCCAATGTGTCCTTCTTTTCTAAGACAGTATAATGTGATTTGGAGGAAATTTGACTGCTATTTCTAGTAGTTCAAAAGATACTCTCTCATTGGATTGCAGTGGTATATTTGTTTAATACATCTGGTACGCAAACGTTTCCTATAGAAACAACAGCTGTTCGCTCTCTCTTTCTCTAATTATAGTGAGATCAATGATTAATGAAACAAACAGGTCATTATCAGAGAAAATCTATTGATTTGTGAAGATATATGGCAGCTTTACAATGGTGTTGCTGATGGTGGTGGGGAGTACCATTGTGGGGAGATGTTGGAACCCTTGTGAAGATTATTTAAACAAATATCTCTACATTTTTAAGATTATCCAAATTACAAAGAGCATGTAAGAATTGTAAAAACGAAAATGAATGAGAGAAGAGTGTGCTGGTACGGTCATGTGATGTGTATGAATGAAGACAGGTTACATCAAGAGGTGCTGATCTCTAATTGTAGTGGGAGAATGTGGGAAGGAGTAGACCCAGAAAGATGGACAAAATGGTGAGAAAGGATCTACAGATATTAGAGGGGATGACAGGGGGCCGAGTCTCTTGGCAGTTTGCCTAGTAAAAACATGGTTGTTCTTGCATGCAGGTATGTCTGCTGCATTCCTAACCTTGCAGGCTTGTGGGTGCCACATATAAAGCATTTGTGCCACTACCCATGTAAATGCATCGATGCTGGTGCTGCGTAAAAGCACCCAGCACAATCTATAAAAGGGTTAGTGTTAGGAAGGGTATCCAGCCATGGAACCTGGCCAGTTCCTGTCAAACCATCCAACTCATGCCAGTTTGGAAATCAAATGTTAAGTGATTATAATGATGATGATATCCAGGCCTCTTTAAAAGCTCTTTTTTTTTTTCATTTGTCAATAACCAGTCTCTCTGGTTTGGGGTTCAGTCTCACTCTGTGGCACCTCAGTTATCTTCTACCATAGCTCAAGGCCAACCAGGGGAAGTCTCTCATGTGTATGTATTTGGATTTCCAGACTAGAGAAAAAACATATTCAATACATGTAGTATAATTTATTCAAATCTAACATTTGACTCTGCCAGTTCTGTGAGTCATCTGCTCTTCACAGCAACTCTTGAGCATGGTCAAAGGGGTTCTGTAATTTAGTCATTTTTACACACTTCACATACGTTGTCCTTTCTAACACCAACCTAACTCTTGTAAACTTCAAATATTAACCCTAACCACTTCCTTTGTATAATGTTTCAGCTAAGTTGCTTCAAGTTATCAGTGAACATTGTCTTCTTCTGGTTTGAGCTTTTCGCCTTTTCAAGCAGTTGTCGCACAACTCTCTTTTGTAAAGAAGCAAAATGATTAAGATCAGTGACTTTTTCTTGCTTTTATAATTTGTATTGAAATCCACCAAAATAAAATTTATTTATTTGGAATGTGACGACGTAGCAGTGATTAGAGCAGTCAATAGAATAGTCTCAGGGTATTTGTTCTGACCCCCCCCCCATGTTCTAAGTTCAAATCCTGCCAAGGTCGGTTTTTCCTTTCATTCTTTGTGGGGGTTGATTATAAAAAGAGTACCAACCAAGTGGATTGGTCGAACTGTTAGAAAGTTGGGCAAGATGACTTGTGAGATCTGTATCAGCTGTCGGCATTCTGACAGCAATGCCTGTAATACATCTGTGGTGGAGAAGGTGTGTATCAGAATGTGCTGAGGTAAACAGATGTGATCGACGTGTGGATGCCTTCCAAGTAAATAATGGAATGACATCGATTTATGGTTTAAATCATTTATTTACGGGACTTGCATTTGCTGTTGGTATACACATGTTTTCACTACATTAATTTGTTGCCAACTGCTTCGAGCTGGAGAAGGAAAACAACAGGATACATCTGTGGATATGATGTGGTAGAAATGAATATGTTTTGTGTCTGTGTGTGCGTTGTTCATCTGAGAAAATACTGGTCGGCTATCTCCTGTGTGTCTCTGCATCCCAGATCCTTTCTGTCTGTCCCCTTTGCTGATTACTGTATTTATAACCAGACGTGGCAGCTAGAAGGACAGACATACCACAGGAGAGATTGTGCCGAAATAGGTCAGCTCCTGTCCATTTGAACTTCGCCTGACATGGCTGAGGTCGGAGGTGTGCTGAAAGGTTTATTCCTCGTTCACTTTTAGTCTACAAAATAGGTTGAGCACCAATTATTATGAACTCTTTTGGGTTCTAGAGTAACAACCTGTATTGTGTTTCCAAAGCAACTCCATAACTATTAATTTTCTGGTTAAGCCAAGTTCCTCTCTTCATGCGGCTATAATTCCAAAATGACAAATTACTTTTAATCTGTTGATCTAAAGCATTACTTGACTTTGTTGCTTGATCATGAAGACCGACCTTCTTTTTAATAAATGACACAATATGTTAATGATATTTGTATGGACAATATGCTAATGCTACGAATATAAATTAGACAGCTGTTTCATTCTTTTATCATTTTAAACCTAATTTATGCCCATGTTATAAACCTACTAATTTTTGCTTTATTTATACTTGTTAACCCTTAGAAGACCATTATTCCTGCAGTCCTTCAATTGTCAGTTGTTTGGTTAGAGATGCACTCACTCGACTGATCTCTGGAAACTTCCACTTCATGCAATCAAGTGACTTTAGTCACTGGACTAAGGGCCCAGTCAAAGTGCTTAGAGCCTAGGTGGATAACAACTAGGAAGCAGTCATAAACATGGTGACCTGCCTTATTCAGAAATGGACTTTGAGGGTGTTGTCCTTGGCAAGTGGAAGTAGCTAACCTCAATACCACTTCAGTGGTCTCTATTTCCATTGTGCCATGTCCCAGAAATCATCTGACTGAATGAGGGGGAGTATGTGCAACTTTGCTTCTTGTAAAAGGGATAAGTTCTACTGGTCAGGAGGTCTCTCTGCTGCCAGCATCCACTACAAGGGACTTTCGGGATGCTGTAGCTGATGATGCACAAACATAGGGTGAGTTTCATACATTTTCAGAGATTTCTTGATGACAATAGTGAACAAGTGTAGTCATTATTCATGCAGTTTATCTCTTCAACTAAGCTGCAATCTTGGATCGACTTACGTCATTTGGCATCTGGAATGTTGCCAAGCACTCCCAGCACTCTACTTGGGGCCATCTGGTCAGTGGCCGGTCAACCCTTGCATTCTACAAAAAGATTAGTGGATGATATATAAATAACAATGGTCTGGAATTAATTCCAGATGTTGACAAGGACAGTCTGTGTACTCTTGTTTAGAAGACTTTCAGGTCAGGGATTACGGACAATATCCAAAAGTCCTAGCAGTACTGTGGGATGAGTTTTGGTCATTTTGAAATAAACTCTGTGGCACGGACATGTTGGTGCCGCTGGTGACTCCATATTAGATGAAAGTGTCTGTTCATTGGTGTGTTTATGTTGAACAGCTTCTATATGGAGAGATTTGACCATCAGCTGAATATCTCATGAAGACCAACACTGTGCTCTCCTTTAGCAAGGAAGAACAGATGGTCTGCCTGATATGTTTTTTGTGTTAAAGGAAGTTGTATCGTGGACACAGTTGAAAGGTTTCAAGTTAGAGCTTTTCCATTTTGAAGAGGTTGATAAAGATGAAATTTTATGAAAGGTGTGTGAGGGTGACAAAAATGAATAAATAGGGCTTTTAATAAATTCTTATTTTTAAAATTAATTGAAAGAAAGGCAATGTATTTCAATAGTAATATTGTAAAAGGTTTTTTTTTTATTACATCTGCATGTGAAAAACTAGAGGTAGTCGATAGCTTCCGCTATCTGGGCGACCAAGTTAGTAGTGGGGGTGGGTGCGCTGAAAGTGTAGCTGCTAGAATAAGAATAGCCTGGGCAAAGTTTAGAGAGCTCTTACCTCTGCTGGCGACAAAGGGACTCTCACTCAGAGTAAAAGGCAGACTGTATGACGCATGTGTACGAACAGCCATGCTACATGGCAGTGAAACATGGGCTGTAACTGCTGAGGACATGCGTAAGCTCGCAAGGAATGAAGCCAGTGTGCTCCAATGGATGTGTAATGTCAGTGTGAATACCCGTCAGAGCGTAAGTATCTTGAGAGAAAAGCTGAACATTAG
>NC_068990.1:94464392-94471764 GCF_001194135.2 Octopus bimaculoides | reverse complement strand
GTGCGGGTGGCACATAAAAGACACCATTTCAAGCGTGGCCGTTGCCAGTATCGCCTGACTGGCCTTCGTACAGGTGACACGTAAAAGCACCCACTACACTCTCTGAGTGGTTGGCGTTAGGAAGGGCATCCAGCTGTAGAAACTCTGCCAAATTTAGATTGGAGCCTGGTGTTGCCATCCGGTTTCACCAGTCCTCAGTCAAGTCGTCCAACCCATGCCAGCATGGAAAGCAGACGTTAAACGATGATGATGATGATGATGATGATGTCACACAGATCATTGTTGTGCAGTCAAAACTATTTCTACAAAACAGACATCCTCTCATGTTTCATAATGTAATGTCTCTTGTCATTAGATAATTATCATGACCAGCACTCCTTGTTGCTCCGCTCTATCTACTGCATAGCTGAATACCATCTTATTCAGGTTTCAACTATCAAACAATCCACTCTCTACTACCAATACTTTATTATTTCAACTCCCAGTGCCCCTCACATATTTACACCACTCTGACACACTTAAACACCACCCCAACAAAAGCAAAATGTTCCCCCATTCAATTCTAAGTGTTGGTATCTAAATGATAATGACCACCACCACTGTTGTCAACAACAAACCTATTTTCCCTCTATTGTTTCCATTTTTCTCTCTCCACACACACACACACACACATCTATATATCAATCAAATCCATTCACAAGGCTTTGGTTGGCTCAGGGCTATTGTTGAAGACACTCTTGCCCAACGTGTCACACTGTGGCACTGAATTTGAGGCTTGGAAGCAAACTTGTTATTACATAACCCTACTTGTGTATATTTTGGAAGAAGATACTTGAAGCCTATTGGAATGGACTGATCCAAATGTAACAGGAGACTCTGAAAGTGTAAGGTGAGATGAAGCACTATCTGGAAATTAGAAGTTATTTTAACCTTTCTTTGAATTCCAAGTGAAATTAAGTTCTGTTATCATATATTAGAGGCACTAATATGGACTGTGCCACATGGTTTCAAGTCCCAGTGCTGCTGTGAAGCATCTTGTTTAAGCTTTTTTTTTTATGATAGTGTCAGGCCAATCAATACCTTGTGAGTGGAATCTGGTAAACAGAAACTATGTGGAAGCCCATCAAATTGTTTGTTTTTGTTTGTTTCTTAATGCTTGGCAAATGTTATTGGTCTGATTATTGACTCAATAAAAAGAGACTGGTTTCAAGTAAGTACTGATGGTCAATTTTATCAACTAAAACCGTGAAAGCAGTGCTCCACCATGGCCACAGTTCAATGACTGAAACCCATTAAAGATTTGCCAATTTGTCTCTGCTATTTATTTTATTCTCTAATTACCAACGACTGTCTGTTATTTGCAATTATTTATAGCCAATAACTTTTTTTCTTCATATCATCTTTTGTTTCATTCTCCTACATATTTCACATAGTTTATATGAAAGAGAATAATATGGTGAAATAGTTTCGTCTCTCTTTTTTTATTATTATTTCCTATTCAAAATCTTATCATTACCAATTATGGTATATTAATTTTCTCATCCCTTCTCATGTTATACAAATATTCAAATTAGCTGCTCTCCTACTCTCTCATGTCTTCCAATTAACTCAGCTTCGACAGAATAGAGATCGTTGTCATTATTGATGTTGGTATTTTTTTACCTTTGCCTTTTTCCATATTTACGTTGATTGGACAGGTGTTGCAGAGCACAGTATCGAGCTACTTGTTGCTAATTTTTATCATCTCTTTCTAGAGATTCAGCTTTCTGAACTCAGCTTTTCCCCCATTCCTTCCCAAAAGTCTTCCTTTTCCACAAATGTCTTCTACCTAAATTGCTTGATACTTCTTCACTCAACTGTCCTCTTCCATTCCCATCATGTCTTTCTATCAGCACAGTCTTCTCTTACACACTACATCTGATACTTCTTCACTCAACTGTCCTCTTCCATTCCCATCATGTCTTTCTATTAGCACAATCTTCTCTTACACACTACATCTGATACTTCTTAGACACATTTCTACTATTTGTCATTCTTTCTGGTACTGTGTCTCTCAGCTTTGTGGCTCTGTCTTCTGCACCACTCGATCCCACCATGTGTTACCTTCCATCTGACTGGTATCTTGCCCCAACCACAGCTCAGCTTCTCCTCACTCATTGGTCACATTGGCTCATTGAAACTTTCACTCATCCTCTGTCTCCACCCTCCTCAATATAAGCATCACATAGCACTTCTCTGAACCTACATTTAGCAGGGTGATCTTCCAGTTTCCATTTGTTTGTCCTTTGATGTGGTTGAACAATCAATGCCAACCGTTTGTGGTTCACAATACCAGTTGAACTATTCATCCTTCCAATCATTGAATACGAAATGTGTGTGTGTGTCCTTGACTTGACATTGCATTGCAGTTGTAAACAAGCATCCCCACCATACAAGCAGTATCATTTGTTTCCAATCCCCCATGAAAATATATCTGGCCATGGGGAAATTTTACCTTGCTTAGAAACAGGTGAGGGTTGGTAAGAGAAAGGATATTTCGCCATAGAAAATCTACCGCAATAAATTCTATTTGACATTTGCAAGCCTGGAAAAGTGGATGTTAAACCAATAAATTCAATTGAAGTTTTTTGTTATTAAATATAGAAAGTATTTTCCCAACAATCAGTAACCCAGTAACGATTGTTTCAATTACTTCAGTGGTCCTTACCCTGGGAGATAGTACCTCTTTGGTAGTGGTAGTGGAGGGCATTGTGAACCCACTAGAGGACAAGTAAATGTCAAAGGAGTGTAATAGGGAGGTGGCTTGCTGGGTGTTTAGAAGAAACGTGATTTTTGTGAAAGATAAAATATTTAAATCAGGTACAACACATTTTCAAACAACATCTTTTAGACTAAACGATGAATAGGTCATTGTGTTATCAGTGAACAATGACATGATTGTTGATGTGGCAAAGTCTATTAACATGTCATTATATAAGGCACAGGTATGGATGTGTGGCTAAAAAGTTCACTTCTCAATTATGTCTTTTGATTCAGGGTTAACAACAGGAAGAGTATCTAAGCATAAAAAAATTCTGCCTTCAGTACCTGCCCATGAAACCCATGCTAACATGGAAAACGGTATAAACAAATAGGATATTAAATCAATGATTAAAACCAGGTTTTGTTTAATTAAAATAATCTGCTTTGGTGGTAGGGATTGCCAAAACATAGAGACAAGGTATTTATGTAAAACCTCATTCATTGAAGGGGGGGGGCACTGAATTATAAAATAGTTGAGAACTGCTGAACTACTGCAAATATAATTTTTTTTATTTATTTTTAAGGTGAAATCTAAAACCTTTGTAATCCTGGTTTATTTATTGACTAAAAATCAATGAAAAAATTTATAATTTTCTATAATTAAAATTGTTTATCATTACAGATTAAACTACTGTTACCCAATCTAGTTTTACTGGAATCCTCTGATTTCACAAACTCACAAGGGAGAAACAGAGAAAATAGAGATAAATATATTTGCACCTATTGTCATTATCATCATTGTTTTAATGCCTGCTTTTCCATGCTTGCATGTGACAGGAGCAAAATTTTCAAAGGCCAGGTGCCCTTTCTCTTAAACAACAACCTGGACATGCTTTCCATACGGACTGCAAGCAAGTGGCACCGTTAGCAAAGCCATTGTTTACGGTCAGTGAGAAAATGCATACAGACGAAGGAAATATGTACTTCCACATGTATACACACACGTGATGGGCATCTTTCAGTTGCTGTCTATTAAATCCACTCACAAGGTTTTGGTTGACCCAGGGCTATAGTAGAAGACACTTGCCCAAGGTGCTAAACTGTGGAACTAAACCCAAAATTACTTGATTGTGAGGTATTTGCATATAACTGGTCTATTTGAGTAAGGGGTTTTTTTTGTGTGTGTGTTGTGTGTGTTTAATTCATCATCATCGTTTAACGTCCATTTTCCATGACTGAGGACTGGCAAGCCAGGAGGCTGCACCAGGCCTCAATCTGATCTGGCAGTGTTTCTACAGCTGGATGCCTTTCCTAACGCCAACCACTCCGAGAGTATAGTGGGTGCTTTTTATGTGTCACTGGCACAGGGGCCAGAGGGGGCTGGCAACAACCACGTTTGGATGGTGTTTTTCATGTTGTTACTGGCACGGGGAGCCTGACAGGCTGTGCTGGCATCAGCCACAAGGACAATTTCCATTTGACTGTGGTTTGATTTGATTTTGATGATGTACTTGGCTCAATAGGTCTCGTCAAGCACAGCATGATCCAAAGGTACTTTTTGAGTGTGCTGGTTATGCGACACTAACATAGGCTACAGCTGTGATCTCATTTTATTTGCCAGATCTTCTCAGTCACAGCATATCTCCAGAGGTCTTGGTCTTTCGTCTGTATAGGGCCTGTATAGCCCTTATTAACCATTCATCAATCCCCACTTTCTGCATCACCCACCAGATAAGGGATCGGGGGACCCTGTCAAAGGTTTTCTCCAAGTCCACAAAAGCCAAGTATAGGGGTTTATCTTTAGCTAGGTATTTCTCCTGCAGTTGCTGTACCAGGAATATGGCATCAGTGGTGCTTCAACCTGGCACAAAACCGAACTGCATCTCATCTAAACAGACTCTCTCCCTAATTAGTTGGGCTATAACCTTCTCCATGACCTTCATCACCTGATCCAGCAGTTTGATACCCCTGTAGTTATTTCTATCTGAAGCATCACCTTTACCCTTGTAGCAGTTGACTATGGTGCTGCTACGCCAGTCATTGGGTATGACTCCATCATGAACTCCCTGGTTTACAATGCAGGTGACTAGGCCATTACCCACACCACTAGATATTTTAAGCATTTCAGCAGTGATTCTTGACAGTCCGGGGGCTTTTCCTGGCTTCATACCCTTAATTACTTTATCTACCAGGGTGCTGTCTATTCGGATAGCTGGTCCCTCTACTGGCTCAACATTTGGCAAGCTCTCCTCCTCTCATTCATTCTCCATGTTCAGCAGTCTTTCATAATGGCTCATCCAAGCTTCTTTCTTTTCAGAATCATTAAAAGCAAGTGCACCATCATCCATGCAGACACATTTCTCTCCTGTGACATCACAATTTTCTTTCACACATTGTCTTGCAATCCGAAATTCTTCAGTCCTTTGGTCCTCACATCGCTGGACATTGGCAAACTTCTTTTCTGCTTCTCTCTTGGCTGTGTTTACCTGTCACCTAGCATCCCTTCTGGTTATCTGGTACAGTTTTCTGCTATCTCCCACTCTTCCAGGCTCTCCAGGCCTGTTTCTTTGCTCTAAAGGCTTTGTCTACCATATTATTCCTCCACCACGTTACTCTAGGTCTGGAAGGGACTTTGCACCATCCATTTTACATACACGGCATATTCTGTGAGTGGATTCGGTTTATATAAAGTCTTGGTTAAGAGGAAATTTCAGTCCTTTCAAAAGTAGTTTTATGATTTATGTATTCTCTTGTAAAATTTAAATTTATGAAAGAGAAAGAAAATAATTAAAATGAATAATTTTTATGTAGGATTTTCTAAGACTTGGAATGTATTTCAAAAGTTCCACATGAGTAAACGTGATAAAATACTAAATATCACTAAAACGTGATAAAATACTAAATCAAGAAATTGATAACAACTCTTATTATGCAGCTGGTGTTAATGAACATAAAGTAACGTGCAATTTTGATGGAAGGTTTTTAGATAACTTCAACCGTTTTGTTAAAAACATTTCTCTTGAAATACACTGCCTTTGTTTCGATTAATTTTGAAAACCATAAAGAATTTAGCAATAAAGGGTCGTTATTAAGTGAGTGTCTGAGCATAAATTAACTTTAAAGATCACTTTAAAACATCAAGTTTGTATCATAGAACTGGGGGTAATTTCAGGTGGATTGATATCACAAGGGTTAATATGGCTGATGTTCTTCTTGAAGGACTACAAGTTGATGCCTCTACATGATAGCCATGGATGGGATGGGAATTAGAGAAGGATGAAAGATTGGATGCAATTGTAAAAGTGAGCAGGAGACTGTATGGGTGATAAAAGGAAGGGAATTGAATCCCAATGATTCAGGGTCAATTAATTTACCCAAATTACTATTAAGTAAATACCATGTGATATTCTCAGATTATGATTAATTATATTAACCATTCTCATAAATTGATTTAAAAAGAAAATATTGATATCCGGTATTTTTTTTCTTCTTTTTTTTCTCTTCTGCTAATTTCCTTAACCCAGTTTTATGCAGAGTGTACGAGCTGGTCTTGTTGATAACGGTAAAAAGATTTCAAAATACCTTGTGATTGTCAACCGAGCTGGTGACAAGGCGTAAGTAATTTCTCATTATTGCATTTTTTTGCTTTTCATGACTTTTCCATCCTGGTTTTCTTTATTCCCAGTTGTTGTTAATATGATGTAGATTTTCCAGCATGGAAAACGGATGTTAAACGATGATGATTGTGTTATTGGTGATGGTGTCATAGAAACTTCATATTTGATTATGTAGAAGCTGCATCTTTAGCTGAGTCAGTTTTGATTGGAGTAAACAAAGCCATCATTCATACCAAAATGGTTTCATTTGTTTGCAATTTTCCTTGAAACATGTCTGGCCATTGAGTGGGTCATGTTAAAAAAAAAAAAAACTAGGGAAAATAATTTCTTGCTTGGAAACAAGGCAGAGTTAACAACAAAAGAAGCATTCAGCCATAAAAAAAACTTACCTCAATGATTTTCATTATATTTAGTAGCAGAAAGACCACTCTCCAGATGGTTTTTCTGCTATAACCCCTTGACAATATTTTCACTTTTGATTCCAATTTCTAATAATTTTTATATTTTATGCTTAATTATTTCTTGGTATAATTGTGCTCACGTGCTTAGTAAATATTGCTTTCATTATTTTATCACAGTCATAATCTCTTTTTTTTTTTTTCAATTCAGCAGCCCATCTGTAAGCCTTGCAGAGTGAGTGAGAGAGAGAGAGAAAGAAAGAGAGAGAGAACATTGCAAACAATGAATGAAATAAACATGAAATGAAAAAAAATTGCATAAATAAAAGGGCATTACTACAGATGTATATGCCCCCGACTTTGTTGCCTTATAACATCCAGAAAAATGGATACTTTTTAACAAAATTTTCTCCAAATACCGCTTAGATGTGGTGGCTTCAGAGTATAATAGGGATTTATGGGAAAGAATTTTTGTGAGGGGGTGGAGAGAGGAGTTTTGGAAAATTCACATGATCTGACTTTTTTCCCTCATAACTTTCAGAAAGATGGGTATCTTTTAATGAAATTTTATACAAATCTCTTTCAAATGGCATAGATTACGATTATAAAGAAATT
>NC_068990.1:94457892-94463868 GCF_001194135.2 Octopus bimaculoides | reverse complement strand
AGAAGGTCATTCAGATGACAGGATGTTAGCAGTAGAAGTTATTGTTGTAACAAGCAAACTTTCTGTCTGATAGTCCAAGTCCACTTCAGTTGTGGCATGTAAATAAGTAGTTTAATATGTTGTTGTTGCTTAGTAGTTTGCGGGTTGCTATAGTAGTTCTAAGTGTGTGTAATCAGTGACAAGATTCTTGTGTTGGTTATTGATCAGTTTTATTCTTTCAAGCAAAACCTGACTTTGCCTTCATTAGCATCCAGTTATTTTTTTCCTTTGATTCCAGATTTTTTTTTTTTTTTTGTTAACTAAAACTAAATTATCAGCCCCCAGAAGCAGCACTGTACCAGTTCGGGTATAAAATGTGGATAGACAGATGTTCTACCCTGAAGGGGAATTCCTAAACTGAGGTAGTTAAATCAGGCTCCAGTCTGATTCAGCATAGTTTCTCTGACTGGATGCTCTTCCTGATGCCAACCACTTTACGGAGTGTGGTGGGTACTTTTATGTGGCACCAGTACAAGTGCTTTTTACATGGCACACAACTCTTGCTGGTGGGGGAGGGGTTAACATTTCTGCTGTGGAGGATGAATCTTGTGCCAGGTATCTTGGTCCTTTTTCATCTCATCTGAATGGTTCAGCATCTTGAGGTCGTCTTTCTGGACTTCATCTCATGTCTTCCTGGGTCTCCCTATTCCACATGTTTCATCCATTTTGAGAGATTGTCACTTGTTCTGCTGTTGGCATTACCAAACCAGCACAGTCTTCTCTTTTACACACTGCATCTAATTCCTCTCATGCCTAACTTCTCTCCCAATACACTCAATTCACTCTGTTGAACGTGGACACTTGCATTACACATCAGAGCATACTAACCTCAATCTTCTCCAGCCTTCGCCTGTCCTCTGCATTCAGGGCCCATGTCTTGCTACCATGTAGAATTGCTGTCTACAAGCGTGCATCAGACACTCTTCCTTACCCTCAGAGTGAGAAACCGTTTGTAGCCAACAAAGGTAAAAGCTCTCTGAATTTCCTCGATCCTATTCCTATTCTAGCTACTATACTTTCTGTGCACCCCCCACCCCCCACAACTAATTTGGTCCCCTAGATAGCAGAAATTATCCACTACCTCTATCTAATGAGCCACCGGGGCATTTGAGAGAATCAATTTCCTGAGTATATGTTGTTGGGGATTGGGGGGGGGGAAGAAGTTTCCTTCCAAACCACATGGTTCCAGGTTCAGCCTCACTGTATGAAACCTTGGGCAAGTGTCTTTCACTAGAGTCTTGGGCCTACCAAAGTCTTGTAAGTGGATCTGGTAGACAGAAACTGAAAGAAGCCCATCATGTATATATGCGTATGTCTTTGTCTGTGTTTGACAACTGGTGCTAGTCTGTTTATATTTCTGTGACTTGGCAGTTCAGCAAAAGAGAAGAAAAGAATAAGTAACTAGGCTTTAAAAAGACAAAAATAAGTAATGGGGGTTGATTTGTTGAACTAAAATTCTTCAAGGCAGAGCCCTGGCATAAGCACCCTGCAATGGCTGAAGCAAATAAAAAGATAAAAAACGTGTGTGTCCCCCTCTTGTCTAGACATCATGTAATGCTTGTAAAAGAACATCACCGTCATACAAGAGGGGTTGTTTGTTTCCAATGTTCCTTGGAAAACATGTTGTGATATGGGGAAACAGATGGGAGCTGGCAATAGCAAGGGCATCCAGTCGTCTGACCCATGGAAAAGTGGACAATAAATTATGATAAATCTACCAGAACATTAAGAATGAATAGAAACACCATTATTTGGATTCTTTCTGGGTGCACTCCATGAATCATTAAAGAGATAAATAGATTGATAATAAGGAAAAAAAAAAGATAGTGTTGAACATAGCCATAACGAAAATAAAACAGTAAATCAGTGCCAGACCAATCAATATGTCTTTGTTGGATGAAATGCCAATGCTGGAAACTATTTTTTTTTATAAATAGTTTGTTTTTATGATCCATTTGGAATGTTGCTTTTCATCCCCCCAACTCTCTTTACCCCTCTCTCTCCCCACCACACACAATACACTCTCTCCACATCCCAATGACTACTCATAATTTATTTGTTTTTTTCATTGAATCAAGTTGGAATTTTTATCTTGGTTCCATTCAGTTTCTCTGCTATCTATTTGTATCATACAAAGGAATTCATTCTTTTATTATGAATCAATTAAAACAAACACACATGGGAAGTCTGGATGAAAGAAAAGGATGGTTGGCAAGAGAGAAGAAAGCTGAGCAAAGCATTACAAGAAAGGGAAACCCAGAGAACAGTCAAACATTATTCAGATCTAAAAAAAGGGAACTCAAGCATCTGCCAAAGAATGTTGGAATCAAAGAATTATTACATTATTTCAACTTGAAAAATTTCTTTGCATAATTCATTCCAAAATCAAATCCTGACATTCTTTATGGGTACCATACTTTTATATATATATAAGACAAGATGAGTTGCCAAACAAATTCTTCAGACTCTTTGATTAATTTCATTCTTTTATCTGAAAAGGTTTTCTCTACAGACCTTCTATAGAAACCACAGCCAACACTTATGTGTCACAATGCTTCATCCCAACATGCTCTCAATGCAATCGAAAGCAGAAAAATTGGCAATGAGCACATTTCAGAAGTGCCCACTCCTTCTTCAGTACTAGACCCATCAATCATCCACAAACTCCTTGCTGAAAGAGCCACTAAATATAGTGGTGCAGCACTATTGGATATACCAATTTTACACATCAAACGCATTCCTGGCAGCTTAGTTACTTGCTGGGACACTCTACTTTGTTATACAACCACAATATACTACCAAAGTATATTAATTCTTTAGACATTTAAACAGGCCATATCTGGCCCAGATATTCCATTTCCAACTAAGTTTATCTTCGTCTTTTTGATGCGACTCTCTACTCTATACTGTTTTTTTCCTCCATCCTTCTCTAATTCCCTTTTTCACCCCCTCCCTCCTTCACTATTTTCTATCTGTCTTTCTCCCCCTCTTTCTGTTTCTTTCTCTCTCTCGTTGCTCACACATGACCATCATCCATCTTTCTTTTCCTCACATGACCATCTTTCTTTTCCTGCATGGACATTTAGAAGAGCAGACATCTTTTCTCTTTTCAAAAAAGGTTTCTCCCAACGTTCACTATTTTCCTCTCGTTCTGGTCTAACAACCTTCCATGGTTCTTTTCATTCGGTTTCCCTGTATGTCGCCCCTGTCATTTTTTTGTTCTTAACTATGACCCTCCATAAATACTAAATTTCCTTTTAGAATTTACAGGAGCAACTATCTTTGTAGACTCATACTGGTGTTGAATGCTCGAAATGAGGAGTAGATAGAAAAGTTGGACATAAGAAGCATCAGATGTGGTGTACAAGAGAGACGACTGCTCTAGTATGGTCATGTGGTGAGAATGGATGAGAATAGGTGTGTAAAAAAGTGTCACACCCTAGGGGTTGAGGGAACCCGTGGAAGAGGTAGACCCAGGAAGACCTGGGATGAGTGGTGAAGCACAACCTTTGAACATTAGGCTTCACCGAGGCAATGACTTGTGACTGAGACCTTTCGAAATATGATGTGCGTGAGAAGACCCGGCAAGCCAAGTGAGACCATAACCCATGGCCTATGCCAGTGGTGCAACCAGTCTACTTATGCGTACCTTTCCTTCATTGGACACTAAACTCTGCTTGCGAAGACCTGTTGCGGCAAGTGAAATCGAAATCAAATTCGATGACAGCACTGCATGAATAGCATCCATGCCAGTGGAGCGCTTAGAGCCCCATCCAAGCAAGATAGATGCCAGGGCCGCTGACTGGCTCCCTTGCCGGTGGCACGTAAAACTCCATTTGAGCGTGATCGTTACCAGCATCACCATACTAGCACTTGTACCGGTGGCATGTGAAAAACAACATTCGAGCGAGGTCATTGCCAGTGCCGCTGGACTGGCTCCTGTGCAAGTGGCACGTAAAAACGCCATTTGAGCGTGTCTGTTGCCAGTACCGCCTTACTGGCAACATCCATTTTCCATGCTGGTATGGGTTGGTTGGTTTGACAGAACTGCCATCTGTTTTGGCGTGGTTTCTACAGCTGGATACCCTTCCTAACATCAACCACTTGACAAAGTGTACTGAGTGCTTTTTTTATTCCATACCAGCTTAATAATTACAAAGTCGTTTTGCTAAATTTTTCATTATTTTCAAAATTAATTAATACAGACAGTGTATTTTAACAAAAATCAAGTAACAAAAGGGTTAACTGCAACATAGTTTATAGAAATCGTGTCACTAGACACAGGCTAATATTGTGTTCTGTACAGAGCTTTACTGTTCTAAATCCAAATTCTTCCTTAATGAAATTACCTTCCCTCTGAGGGACAATAAAATATTCCCTAATACTAATACTGTATTAGGATTAGTTTGATTGCATTATGTAAACTCCTTAACAATTGAGGGATTAGCAATGAAAACATATTTTCAGAGGATTAGGAATGAAAATCTACATAATTTTAAAGGTGATTTCTTTTATATATTTTTTTTCTTTTGCTTTTGCAGTGTGTTAATATTTTCTACCACTCAAGTACCATGTAGTGAGATAAGCCAGTTAAGTGTCATGGAGACCATACCAATCAACAAAGAATTCTCTTACAAGCAAGGTAAGCTAATTAATTCTCTGGAGCATGGGTTGTTGTTGTTGTTGTTGTTGTTGTCAATACACACAACAGATTAAACTGTCGGAAAAGAAAGATTCCTAACATTGGATAACAACAAGTAACCTTAGATGCCAAGAGCCTTATTAAGTATCCTAACTGTCTCTAATAACACCGTTTTCTGGATCTGCACTAAACTAGGTTTTATACCTATTTCCTCTCTCCATCTGTTCACATCTTTAAACATAGTTGCTAAGGTACCTATAAATAACTACAGGGATACATTTCACCTGCACTCTCCATCTGTAACTCAGTGGTTTGGTCTTGGGGCACTTTGTTATTTTCTCTGTACCTCTTATATTGACTTTCTTGTCATTTGGAACTGTAATGTCAATCCTCTGGCACTTTCTCTTTGTCTTTATCCACTACTACTAAATCAGGTCTTCCAGCTTCTATTACTCTGTCAGTCTCAGTGTTAAAATCCCACAACATCTTATATTTCTTACTTTCTAGCACTTTGCTAGGTTCACGTTCATACTTTTTATCAGTAAGGTCAAATTATTGTTGTTGTTTGTTCCTCTTCAATTTTACTTGTGTGTATAAATCTGACCTGCCATTCAATGCAACTTACTGCACAATATATATTGGTTTATCTTTAAATGCTCTCTTTTGAATGTCACAACTTTCTGTTTCTGTAGAATCAGAGGTGCTTGTCGAAATATCAAACAACCAAAAACGATTACGTTTTGATCTATCAGCAAGTCAAACTGTTGCGCTATGTAAAGAATTGAAACAGGCAAAAGAAAGTGAGTAAACCCCCCACCCTTTTATTATTATTATTATTATTATTATTATTATTATTATTTGCTATGTCTCGATCTTACTTCATTCTGTGGTTGTCACATAACATGTCGACATGTTGTTGAGAATCAACCTTTATAGCTGTTTGAACATGATACGTATGGCCCAAAACAAGTACAGCCTATTGCACCCATAATCAATTAAATCTTGTCACATGAAGCGAGGTATTTGCTTCTGGAAGCAGCCCAAGCACAGCAGAGGTGCCCGAGTTGTTTCCCTCTGCAATACCATCAACCAACGACAATACCATCAATACCATCAACCAACGACAATACCATCAATACCATCAACCAACGACAATACCATCAATACCATCAACCAACGACAATACCATCAATACCATCGACCAACGACAATACCATCAATACCATCAACCAACGACAATACCATCAATACCATCAACCAACGACAATACCATCAATACCATCAACCAACGACAT
>NC_068990.1:94450925-94457196 GCF_001194135.2 Octopus bimaculoides | reverse complement strand
GCAATACCATCAACCAACGACAATACCATCAATACCATCAACCAACGACAATACCATCAATACCATCAACCAACGACAATACCATCAATACCATCAACCAACGACAATACCATCAATACCATCGACCAACGACAATACCATCAATACCATCAACCAACGACAATACCATCAATACCATCAACCAACGACAATACCATCAATACCATCAACCAACGACATAAATTACTACAACATGGTCAACTGACTATTGCCATTATTTTTGTTTTTTTAAACTTTAACATATGACTGGTCCTGATATCATTGATATCGAATGGATGAAAACGAAATAATTAACCTTGACAAAAGTTGCAAGTTGTTTGCTTGAAACTATCCAAGTTCTTTCTTTTCTCTCTTCATAATATTGCAGCAAAGATATAAAAGAATTATTCTAACAAAGATTTTTCTATTGTTGATCAAAATAGAATTTGTTTTCATTGTCCCCCCCCCACACACACACACACACACTCCCATCTATGGTTTTGGGGAAATATGAGGGAGTCAGGATGGGTTTTGTGAGATGAACATTTTGTTTGAAAAATAGCAGTCACTCGAATAGGTAAGCAAGAGTCAGTCTTAGAGAAAGAGCATTTTCATTAGGACAGCCTTGATATGTTGACCACCCACTTCTACTATGTTGAGCAGAACACAATGTGGAATTAGAAGTTGAAATACATAGATTTGCTAGAAAATTAGTCTGCTCTGTGAGTTGCTATTAGAAAATCTAAGTAGAACCTGGCAGGAACACAGGTTCAGCATAGCTGAAAGAACAACAAACCTTATACTGTTGTGTGAGAATTTTGTTGCCTACATTGGTGGATAGCCGTGGGTAGCTCTGGTATTAGGGTAGAAGAAGCTGAAACACCTACTAGACTGTTTCTGATGAAACATCAACTTGTGCATTTGGGAATAAAGTACAGCAGCACCATCAGCACACAAGTGTTTATCCTAAATGGATGTATGGGGAAATATGAATAGTTATTGTTCAACTTAGTTCCCTATAAAATGGTATTGACAGTAGTCAGTATTGTACAAAATGTAAGAAAGCTGATGATTCTGTTCAGGAGAGCCAAGAGAACCATAATAGAATCTTCCATCTTATCAGAATGTGTTTAACAGACACTCAGTGGGATGGTGTGAGGGGCGAAGTTGTCAGCCTCAGCTGAGATTTTGTAATACAACAGCAAATTAATGAAGGAGCTCTATGTGGTCACTTGACCTACTGAAAATAACAACCAAATCTCCTTTAAATTATACCCTGCCACTTTAAAAGAAAAACTTTTTGGAGAATGTAGTCCTACATAAACAGTGTCTGAAAATAAGATGGGATGGTCATAACTAGAGCACCATTAATCATAAATCTGCTTGGTCAAGGCTGACCTGAAGTTAAACAGCTACAAAGAACAATGTTATAGAAAGATAAGACTAACTCAAAGCAAAATTTAACCCTTTTGTTACCATATTTCTGTTGAAATATGCTGCCTTTGTTTCAATTAAGTTTTAAAATAATGAAGAATTTAATAAATTATTTTGGTTGGTATTAAACTGGCATTTTGGAACATACACATGAAATTATTTTTGAAGGTTTCATTTAGAATCACTTTAAAGAAGAAGGATAGTATCAAAAGGTTTAAAGAAATTCTACTGAATTCTTCTTTCCAAGTCCTTTCATACCTGATTATTTTCTACTGGAACTATTTTGACCATTTGGTGGTAGGGGGGGGGGCAACTCTCTGCCCTAAACCATGTGTTTTTATATATATAATGGAAATTAAGAATTTAAGGATTGCAATGGAACAAAGATATTATTGTGAAGTAATCTTTCATTGCCCCAAAAATATTTCTATCTGGCATGTGAAAACTAAGTTTATTTTTGCCTCATTCATTTGTGGCTTTTGTCTGCAAGGCATTCATTTTTATTCCCTTATTGTTAGCTTTTTGTATATTATTGTTGGAGTATGAAAACTTTTGTTGCTAAAATCGTACATACATACAGACATAAATACATATGTACATACATGTCCGTCTGTATAATGCCTACACACACACACTCACCTACACGTTCCAGCCAAATTTTACACCAACCCAATAATGAAACTATTGCCCATAATTATCTCATTTCTTCATTAACAGTGGAGGGTTTTTATTCCGTTGCTTGTGATTTTCTTTCTTCCTTACAGCTGTTACACATGTTGTTGGATTCGGTTTGCCTTCATCATTTTCTTGGCTGGACAAGTATACTAATAAAGCTCCTGAAAAAAACTTATTTGAAACAGATGTCTTTGACCCATTGAAATACATGAATATTGAAGATAATGGGAAGAAAGGTACTGAATTTCTTTTAATTTCTGCCCCCCTTTGCAATCAAACGATGTTGTAAAGAAAAATACCTATTTGCATATCTCTTGATGCACACAATTCATAAGCACTTACTAATCTAAAATTAATACAAGCATGCATGGATGCATACATACACATGTGTGTGTGTGTGTGTGTGTACTCTCTTATATATCAAGTCTTTGTTAACCATATATCTTGAAGCAAATTCAGCTATAAGTAATAGTTTATAATTCAGCTATAAGTAATAGTTTATAATACATTGAGGTTAAAAGCCCCTTTGCCAAAAAAAAGAAGGTGGAAAGCTGCCCCCAGGACTTGAAACACTCACAGACATGGAATCGGTTACATTAAAGCAGCTTTCCATCTTCCTTTTGTTGCATCAGCGACTTACATTTTACCAGCAAGAAAGTTTCTGTACATTAGGAACACAGGCTTCTACATATGCATTATATATATATATATACACATACACACACACACACACACACATATATATATAGCAAACAAGCACTTAAAGCATGCAATTTTTCATTCTATATTCTCTCAGTATTTCTCCTATACAGACATATTTATGGCCACAACTTGCCTGAAGACTCTGTGCTGCAACCACAGGCAAAACTCAGAACAGGTCAACTACAATAGAATATTATTAATCTCTATGATATTGAGTAGTCTTTTTTTCTGACAGTCAACATTAAAAGGATATATGTGTGTGTGTACACATGTACACGCGCGCACACACACACACACACACGCTTTAAGTGCTTAAAATATGCAATATTTCCCCTCAAAATATTCAGTGTTATTAATTTCTTGGATTATGCAAATATACCCACTTGAACTAAATTACCAAAAACTAGCCCATATTTACATCAGTTTTTGCATAAATAACCAAAGAGTTTTTTTTTTTTTTGTGGGTGGGGGTTCTACTTGCATTTTTTTGTCACCTCTTTCAGTATATTTTTGGATTCATTTTGATTTTTTTTTTAATGCAATGTATATCAAATTTTGCATCTTTATAATTGCTATGATTAACACATTAGTCTGTGATTTTGAAATTATTTGCTTAATTATTTCTGTTAATACCCAAACCATGCTACTATTGTTTCTGCATGTGTGTATATATATACATATATATATGTGTATGTTGAGACTATTATACTTTTGAATATTATTGTAATGGAATGTTGGAAATCATTTTGTTTCTTCTTACATTTAATTTTAATTTTTACATGATTGAATGTTAAATTATTAGGTTTGAAAATTAATTAGATGTCCTCAGTCGATGTTTATTAAACAAGAATATGGTAATGCCAAATACTGATGTGACATTTCAGTGAAGGATCTTTTATTAGCAACAAGCTGGTCAGACCATCATTTTTAAATACCTGGCAGTGCACATTAGATATGTTGTCCCCTCTACACTGACCAGCCCACTTTCACCTTTGCCCCCATATCTTTTTGAAAGTTCAACAGCTTGTGAAATGTCTATCTTCCACAGAAACTCCTCCAACACAACAAAGCTCTCTCTCTCTCTAGCTTGATTTTTGTGATTGAAAAGGTGTGGCTAGTGATACATTTGATCTCCTCAGAACTTTTATTTATTTATTCATTAATTCACCAGGGTACAACTGGAGCAGCCCCACTCTCTATCCAGCACCATCTATTTAGTACTGGGATTTATTACAAGAATTTGCCTTCATGACTACCCTGTAGGTTGTTGTCAGCACTTTTTTAGGCACTTGGATGACACTTGATCCAAGACATGAACAACCAGAACAAATACCACTAGGTATCTGGTCCAGTGTTCATACTGTTCTAACAATCTATTACCCATGGTTGATACTAATTTTGTCAACCACAAAAATTTGAAAAGCAAAATTGCCTCTGACAGAATTTGATCTTAGAGCACAGAGTTAGAATATAAATACTCTGCCAGTTCACCAGCAAATCTAATCTAAATTAATCTTTTGGTCAGATAAAAAGATTAGCAATATTTTTATGTCATACATTATTCATTCCCAAAGCGTGTGTCACAAACTCCATGGAGAGTCACAAGTACCTTAACAACAATAGTAGTAGTAGTAGTAGTAGTAGTAGCAGTAGCAGTAGCAGTAGCAGCAGTATTAGTTACATTTCCAAAAGAGGAAAATAAAATTTATCCAACACTTTGTGATCCGAACCCGCTTAAAAGTACCTTTCTTTGTATAATGCAAAATGTCTCATTTGAAATTGTTTGTGTTTAAATTAAGATCCTTCCACTGTGTTTCTATAGCAGCCTTGTATTAGGTTCCATTCTGAATACCAAATTGATAAGTCTACAAAATTGTACAATTCTTTATCTTCAAAATTAACTGAAGGCTAGAAATGTGGCCCCAGTAGGATTTAGGGTAATGCAAAAGACAAACTTGCAAATACATCTGATTACTGACTTCAAGTTGCAGTTTCAATTTCACTGTGCCCCTTGACAAAGCTGACTAAATATAATGATTTCTCTCTACTGAAGAAATTAGTAAATATTATGCTGAATATAGTTTGTTGCTAATATATCTTGCTTTGCCTAAAAATGCAGGGGCATAATTGCTATCCAATCTTGATTTAATTAACCAAGATTACATTTCTTTCATTACTATGTGTATCTCTGTTTTTTGAATGAGTACATCATGTTCATGTATATTTTAAGAAGTGATGGTCAAGGTTTGCCATCAGAAGTGTGTCCAGCTGTAAAACAAGGCTTCAAAAAGTCCTATTCAAGCCTTTCCACCAAAACAACATTTAAAAAAAAGAACAGTGATGATAATAAATTTCTGAATGTATTAAGTAGGACTCTTTAATTGACTATACATCTACTAATACTTTATAAAAACTTTAATTAGAACAAAGTAGTCACAAAGTGGTATCAGCTAGTTTTGAACTCCTATCGCTGTCTATCAGTTGCCAATCTATTTCACATGCTGAGAATTCATAGTTAAACAAACTTAATCAGTTCTTAACCAAATAATCCTCATTCTGGTGAACTTCATTAGACTTTTCCTCAGTTCAAATTCTCACAAATGTCTCCAGTTAGAGATATCAATTTGATACAGTTGAAGTTTGTCACTCTTCAGACGTCATTGAAATGCAATATTGTTTTATAAAGAAAACAAAAAGAATCTCAACTCAACACACTCTTAAAACAATGTATCCCTTTATCCTTCTTTTGTTGGGGTTTAATTATTTTTTCCTCCTACCGTAACCTGTTTGAGTAGGTAAACTGTTGTTTCATTCCCATTTCAACCTGTAGTATCTAATTAGCCATATTGCTCACCAGCTTTCTCTGTGTTAATGGACATAGAGCTATTAACTTAGCTCATTAATAAATCCTTTTTAATCTTTTGCAATAGTTAATGTAATAATACTTAGTTATTACCTGTGAGTGTTGTTTTCCTATCATTTTGGCCTGCTGTAAGATTTCCCCCCCATTTTGCTTTCTGTATTATGCTCCTGTGCAACCAGCTTTAGTATGTAGTTCTACTTGTGTTGCAGCCCAGCCTCCTCTGGTAAAATCCCATCAGGAACAGGGGAACCTCTCTCTCACAATTCAGGAAGAATTTGATCCACTGAAACCTGCATTTGTATTAAGTAAGACCAGTGTGCTAGCACTAAAGCAAATATGCAAATATGCAGCTTTTATTTCCAAATTATTGCCTGATGCACCTTCATCCCCCCTTTTCCCTACTAATCCTTTACTGTTATTGAATGTTTGTTTCTTGTTCATTTGTTTTCCTTGTAATTATGCAATTAATATATTAATATATCATTCAAATTCATTTTCATGCACTTTTCCCATTTCAATTATTGAGCTGAATCCCCCGTTTTCAATCCAGTACATACCTTAGTCGTATGTACAGAAAAT
>NC_068990.1:94448567-94449855 GCF_001194135.2 Octopus bimaculoides | reverse complement strand
AATACAATTGTCAAAATGAATGTTTTCCATGGTCCTTGTAGTTATCTAAGCAATCATGTGTGGGTGTTAAGAAAGGTATTCACTTATAGACTATAAGAACTACACTAAAACTGAAACATTCATGCAACACAACATGGTTCGCCAACCCGCTGGACCTCCTTGTTGAAACTTCCAACTCATGCCAGTATGGAAAGCAGGCATAAAAGCATAATATATATATATATATATAATCACACGTATATATATCATTGTCGTCATCATTTAACATCCGTTTTTTAGGGAAATGGCGAACAAACAAACAAGGGACCAAACATGACAGAAAGTAAACAAATAAACAAATATGCAATAAAGAAAGTGAAGATGTAAACATGAAATAAATGTGATTGAAGAGAAGGCCATTAGTGGATGGACGAGGGACAGACAGGGAAACCTTTAGTTTTCTAGCTTTTATATCTTTATAATTGAGCTACACATAGTTACTGTCAGTTATTTAAGTTTAGCAACAGTACAGGGTTACTTCAGCCCCCTTGTGTCACCTGTACATAGTTTTAATAATAGCTAATGTAGGGGCTTCTGCATGATCACTTGACATTCTAAAAATGTCGAATCTCTTAATTTACATGCCAACATCTTAGAAAAGAGCATATTGAATAATGTGGCCCTCAGCTGTCTTGCATGTAAAACAATGAGGGAATTGTCATGGCGACAAGGTCTTTGTTCACAGATTGTTTTATTAAAATTGACCTGTAGCTAAACAACAACATATCTGTTGTCTACTGTTTCAGACTGCAGCCATGCTGGAGCACTGCCTTCACAGATTTTAGTTGAACAAATCAACTTCAGGACTTATTATCTCTGATGTCTAGTACTTTGTCTATCAGCATCTCTGTTAGTCTCTTTTGCCAACCTGCTAAGTTACCAGGAGATAAACAAACCAATACCTGTATGGATACACATAAGAGCTTCCACTCAGTTTCCATCTTCCAAATACATTTGCAAGGCATTCATCAGCCTAGGGCCATTGTAGAAGACACCTTATCCAAGGTGTTGCACAGTGGGACTGAAACCAAAACCCTTTGGTTGCAAAGCAAGCTTGTTGTTTGTCCTGTGACCGTAGATAAAAGAAAACAACAAGAATCAGGTGTTACGATCCATTCTATGAATAAGCACAAGGCCTTGAAATTTGGCAGGAGGGGGTTAAGTGAATTACATCAACCCCAGTACTCAACTGCTACTTAATTTATTGACCCCGAAAGGATGAAAGGTAAAGTCAACCTTGGCAGAATTT
>NC_068990.1:94447777-94448467 GCF_001194135.2 Octopus bimaculoides | reverse complement strand
AATAATTCTGCCAGTTCGCCATCTTAATCAGGTCTTCTAATGTTGTTCAATAATTGCATATTTTTAAAGCACTTTCATGATGTAAGAATACCTAAACTAAACGAGTCTCATTTCAAAAGTAGAAACATGTCTTCCTTGGCTGAAGTCTTGTCTGCAACTGATATGGGAAATCGACTTTTGCTTGGTCTTCAACACTCTTGGTATATAGTTGTAGCATCTCTCTCTCTCTCTCTCTCTCTCTCATGTTGTTACAATGTTTTCACCTCTCTTTCTCAAATGTTGTGATGGCAACAGTTTTTTTACATTATCGCTGCCTATCAAGTTGACCCCTACTCTCAGTCCAGCAACTAATTTGGAAAAGAAATAATTGCATGGAGATTTTAAAAGTACCATAAATAGTTTTATTCTTTCTTTTATTATTATTTGTTTGTTTTGCTTTCTTGCTTTGAATACAGCATTTTTTTTTCCAACTATTTATGGTACTTCTAAATGCTCTCTACAAACATTTCCATTACATGTAAATGTATATATATATATGTTAATATCTAACAGTGGGAATGAGTGCTCAGCATCACATTGGTGGATAAATATTGTTTATTTGTGGGTTAACCAGGTTACCATTGGTTGTTAAAAGAGGCACATCTGTTGCATGGGATGTTGATGTTCATCTCCATCTTGGATGAAAACATG
>NC_068990.1:94446603-94447144 GCF_001194135.2 Octopus bimaculoides | reverse complement strand
TGAGAAGACCCGGCAAGCCAGGGGAGATTGTAGCTGTGGCCGATGCCAGTATCACATAACTGACCCCTTTAAAAGTACCCCTTCAATCGGGCAATATGCTAAATTTTTGATGACCTGTTGAACCAATTGAGATCATAGTTGTGGCCAAAGTCAGTGCCACCCGACTAGCACCTGTGCCAGTGGCATGTGTAAAGCACCACTTGAGCGTAACCAATGCTAGTGCCGCCTGACTGGTTTCTATGCCAGTGGCATGTAAAAAGCACTATTCAAGCGTGGTCCATACAAGTGCCACCTGAATGGCACTCATGCCAGTGGCACATAAAAGCATCATTCAAATGTGGTCAATACCAGTGCCACCTGGCTGGCTCCTGTGCCAGTAACATGTAAAAAGCATCATTCAAGCGTGGTTGGTGCCAGTGCCGCCTGATTGGCACCTGTGCCAGTGACACATAAAAGGCACCATCCGAGCATGGTTGATGCCAGTGCTGCTTGACTGGCTCCAATGCTGGTGGCACATAAAAAATACCCAAAAACAGATTGA
>NC_068990.1:94445410-94446593 GCF_001194135.2 Octopus bimaculoides | reverse complement strand
GTGGCACATAAAAAATACCCAAAAACAGATTGAGCCTGGTGCAGCCTCTTTGCTTGCCAGTTTTCAGTCAAACTGTCCAACCCATGCCAGCATGGAAAGCAGGCGTTAAATGATGATGATTATATATTGTGTATGGTATTGTGTTTGAGGTGATAATAGTGACAATAGCACCAGTATGTGCATACAGGGTGTGCTAATACATTAGATGCAGTGTGATATATATATATATATATATATATATACTTCATGTTCGACATGCTACACATGTGACATCTGTGGGGGTTGAGAGAGTATTTTATGTGCACTTGTGTAAATATAACATACTGTTCACTGCTCGAAAAGCTGTTGGTTCAATAAGTCAATTGATATATTTCCTTACATTTACATTGTTGAGGGAAACAAGGAATTGTTCTATGCAACTTGGGCAGAAGAAATACCACCAGAGGTTTTTGTTTGGCAGCATCAGTTTCTTAGTTTTCTTGATAATATTTGCATCTTTTGCCCTCTCTATGTTGACATACATATTTAAATGTATGTGTCTGTAAATTGTGTGTGTGTGTGTGTAATATACACACACACACACACACACATACGTCAGGTAGAAGGGAAGCTAGAAGGCAAGCATACTTAGCCTTGGGGGAAGCAGAAAGGAAGAAGTTTGCCAATGTTCTGTGGCGTGAGGGCCAGAGACTTGAGGTGTTTCGGATTGCAAGACAACGTTTCAAAGAGAAAACTGAGATGTTATAAGAGAGAAGTGTGTTCGCATGGATGAGGGCTCACTTGCAGTTGGTGACTCTGCAAAGAAGGAAGCATAGAAGTGCCACTAGGAAAGGTTGCTGAATGCAGAGAATGCATGGAAGGAGGAGGACCTGCCTAACATAGACCCAAGTATATGTTTACTTACCAAACTCATTGCTCCCAATCATCAAGGATCCAACACTGGTGGAGATCCCATCAATCAATCTGAAACGGCCTCAACTAATAGAGGACAAAGATGGATACCATGTGTGGATTAAAGATGGATATTATGTGTGGATTAAGCTTGGCTAGATAATGATGATGATGATGATATTTGTTTACACACTCAAACACACATCACCAGGAAGTCCCAAACACCAATTACCATTCTTTTTTTTTTTCCTTTCTTTCTGTTTTTCCCTGCATATTTAAGACTTCCTATCAT
>NC_068990.1:94427237-94444807 GCF_001194135.2 Octopus bimaculoides | reverse complement strand
TAACTAGTTTATAACTGGCTTTCTCATTGGTGTTTATATCTTTCACCAAAGTGAGATCGTTGCCAGTGCCCCTGGACCGGCTCTTGTGCGGGTGGCACATAAAAGACACCATTTCGAGCGTGGCCGTTTTCGTGCGGGTGACACGTAAAAGCACCCACTACACTCTCTAAGTGGTTGGCGTTAGGAAGGGCATCCAGCTGTAGAAACTCTGCCAAATTAGATTGGAGCCTGGTGTTGCCATCCGGTTGCACCAGTCCTCAGTCAAATCGTCCAACCCATGCTAGCATGGAAAGCGGACGTTAAACGATGATGATGATGATGATGTGTGTGTGTGTGTGTTTCTGAAATATACATTTCTGAACTATGTACACACATATATATAAAGTATATATATATTTGCATATGTGAATGTGTGTCTACACACACACACACACACACACACACACACACACACACACACACTATAGGTACAGACATGGCTATAGGTTAAGAAATTTACTTTGGAGTCAAATTACTAGGAGTTCAATTCCACTGCACGGATGTCATTGGCTAAAATTTTATACGATAGCCACAGGTCAACTAATACCTGATGAGGGAAATTGCTAAACAGAAACTGAAGAAGGCGGTGAGCTGGCAGAGTCGTTAGCACGCCGGGCAAAATGCTTGGCGGTATTTCGTCTGCCGTCACGTCCTGAGTTCAAATTCTGCTGAGGTCGACTTTGCCATTCATCCTTTTGCGATTGATAAATTAAGTACCAGTCATGCACTGGGGTTGATGTAATCGACTTAATCCCCTTGTTTGTCCCCTCTATGTTTAGCTCCTTGTGGGTAATAAAGAAATAAGAAACTAAAGAAGCCCATCATATATGTTCGTGTGGCATGGGTGGGTGAGTGTAAGTTCATTTTCCCCGGGAGGCTGCACCAGGCCCCAATCTGATCTGGCAGTGTTTATATATATATATATATATATATATATATATATATATATATTTATATCATAAGGTTTTTAAACTTTTAAATTTTCATATTCAAAAGAGACAGAGACTTCAAATTCGATATATCGAATAAATCGATATATCGAATTTGAAGTCTCTGTCTCTTTTGAATATGAAAATTTAAAAGTTTAAAAACCTTATGATATAAATATAAACTGTGAGAACGACCCTTAAGGAATCTAATTAATGATCTCCTAAGGTAAGTTCTTATGCTATATTGGTAACGGTTGCTACATCCTCTGGGAAAAAAATTATTATATATATATATATAAAATCTTATAATCTAAAACCACAAATCTTGTTGCAGTTATAGTAACCCAAGGTTTCCTGGTCAAAATAATTTGTTTCCACCATTTATCAAACTGAAAACCACACCATTTGTCAGTTGTCTTTTGAGCAGATAACGTTTAGATATGGATGCTGGCAGACAAGAAGAACAACACAAGGGAGATAACCAAGATTACCAATAATTTGCTGTCCAGCAGACATAAACCAGACGTTGATGGTTTACCGAGTGTCTGTGGTCTTTTAACTTCCAACGAGATGTATTTCTTGAAATGCAGACATACAGAAAAAAAAATCTCTTTCCTCGAATTTATATATTCATTGGAGGTTCTCAAGTTTTTCAAGAGAACATACTGAACAGTTTTTGGACCCACTAATATAGGGTTTGGATTTGGAGTGGATTTTCCGTTCATGTTGAAACTGGTCCCTTTGTCTTTAAGTTTCCAGATTAAAGCTGAAAGGGTTGTTGAATGTCTCTTGTCACTGTACCTATCACACACACACAATTGTAAAAAAGCCACATTGTGGGCTGCCATTCTAGGAGAGCAAGAACTGATGCAGGGTATGCGAGACTCTTTCGCCTTATTGGATGCCACAATCTCTCTAGTTCCACATCCAGTCCACAATGCAAAACATACACGACTCCAAAGTTGGACAGTTTCTTCTGTTGCTGTCTGTACAAAATGGAAACATTCCAGTTGGTGGCCATTTAGTCTGACCGCTGAGCAGATACTATTGTACATTGAGACTATCCAACCTCTGCAAACAGGCTCAAAAGCAGCTGGCCTGAAGACAGCCACCAAGGAACAATGATCAGCTCTATCAATCAGAGCTGATCATCCCCCGCATCCTTCCTCTTTCAAATCTTCTGTCTGTCATCATCAACGGATGCTAAATGATGATGATGATGATGATGATGATGTATCACATCAAGTTTTTTCCTTCTTTTTTTTTCAATTTTAGGAATACAGTGTAAAGGATATAATCTATAATTATAAAGAGAGTGATTTTAACTGCTTTATGGAAAATCTAATCTTTTCCATGTTATACTTAGGTACCACTTTTATGAAATATACATTTTATTGTTTTAATTTATTAAATTGTTACACATCTGTAGTTATTCTTACACTATCCAACCACAATAAAACAGTCAAATACATCAAATGTCACTGAAATAACTCACATATAATAAAATAGTATTGTGGCAAGAGATGCATCAGTTAGGCAACAAATTCTCTCTATTTCATGTTAATTTAGCAACTGAAAATGTAGACTAAATATAAAAACAAGGTTGGAATGGCAAGTGAACTGTTTAAGAATTAAGGAAGCATCTTTCTCTTCTTGGATTATAAAACATTGATAATTAGTCTGTCATTGTATTTGTATTTCATCATTCCTGGTAGCTTACGTCTATAGTTTTTTTCATGAGTTAATGGAAATGGTCACCTTGCTCTTTACCCCCAAAATGGCAAAAAAAAAGTAGCCCAATTGGTTGTGCAGGCAATACACTTTAATATTCATACCCTTTAATACACTTTAATACACTTTAATATTCATACCCTAGCTTCTGGAAGTTATTTATCACATTGTAATTTCGGGATTTGTTGTTACCAAAAAAAGCTACCTGAGTATTTTCTTTTAACAGGTTTAAGTAAACCCATAAATAGCTCATCTTTCATTGTTAAACCCATCAAAGATAACTACCTTCAGTTTCTCGATAGATATTTGAATCATCTACCTTAGCTAATACATTAATGTTTTTGTCAAATCTAATTTAATATGAAATGCTGGGAACAAGATATGTTCACTGTTTACTAAGGGGGATGTTCATAATATTCTACTTTCTAACCTCAAAAACTCTTCTTTCCGACCATTCTTTTCTCACGCAATGGTCTCTTTTAACTCAGTTGTCCCATGAGCACAATTCTCCCACCCCATGAAATCTAGTGTAACTGTTTTGTTGATTAAACAACGTGAAAATCACTTTTTGATCTCCACATATCATTCAGTTGTGTTGGAAGTATTTAAGCCTTTTCCAATACCACATTCATGGTTTCATGTATTGAATGGCCTGGCAGAACCAAATACATTTCCATTGCTCAGCAAAAACACACTTTAGATTTAATTTTAACCTTTTTTATAAAAATCTGTCATTTGTTTGGTTCATTCCAAAATTTTACAAATCATCTCCTTTACTAAAAGAGCTGCATCAGATCTTTTTTTTTTTTTTCTTTGTACCAATGAAAGTTAAATGTTGTTCCTGGAACTCGCAGGTAATTTTGATTTAACCCAGTTCCCAGGAATTCTGTTGAGTCTTGAAAGATTTAAACTGGGTGAAGCGTTTAGCTCCTCTTGTATCAGTAGATTTCATCTTCAGTGCTTCCTTCCAATGTACAGCATGCAGTTTATTGATGGCATCTAACTTAAAAAATACAACAAGCACTTTAGCACAATGACTAGTTGGTAATGTCTCTTCATTAGGGTCTTGGAGATATGTCCCTAAATATAGATCAAACAAAAAAGCAATCTCAAATATGATTTGTCAGTTCTTCCCAGACTGTTGCTACACCAAATCCCATCTTGTTTCTTTTAGTTAATTACTTCTGATTTACAATGGAAATTTGGGTGATTAGTGAGAAGGACTTGGTTTTGGTTTGATTGGCCAATTTCATTCCAAAATTTGTAAAATATTTTCTTGTAACAAAATCTGAAATTGCATTGCCACAGATGTAGCAAGACATCTATGCAGTACTTGCACATCCTACACCCACTGGTACTGGCCATATTAGGTTACAAGTTAAACAAACAGCTAGAAAATGTAGAAGTTAGTTTTCCTTGGGCCTTCATTGTACTCAAAAACACAACCAACTATTACAGAAATAAGGAAATACATTCCTGTAGTTATCGAGGCTAGTTTTATATGCAAGCCATCTTAGAAAAACTCTCAAGAAAAATAAATTTCAAACTGCTCTCCCACTCTTGTTACCTTACAAAATTTACAGTTTCGACTTCATAAGAAGTACTTGAATATAGTTTATAACTATTCCTTCATTGCAAAACCTGTATTATATGCTATATAGTATTGTCTTTATTAGTAGCCTGTTAACTTATAGTCTCATTCTCTGATTCTTTCACTGTGATATAGTAAGTGGGAGGTTGTGGCATGTGGGCTTTGTCAGAAATTGACTTTCATCTTTAAATAGACTTGTAAATACTACTTCAGTATTAAATGAACAGAAAAGTTTGAAATAACGAATTCGTATCACTGATAATTTTCCTAAAATGCAAAAAAAAAAAATTTTTTTTAAATAATGATGATAAGCTATTTTCCCCATTTCTGGCCTATATTGTATAGTAACAATATTTGTCTTGCTCTCATATAAGTGTTTGTTAACACAAGTCTATGAAAAGATTTTATCTCAGAAAATTCCACAGCATCATGCCTTCTGTGCATCATACAAAATGCACAAACAACATTAGAAGGCAATTTAAATATGGTGTGTTGTCTATTATTTGAAATCAGCACCTAAAAATTAGCCTAAAACCACCTTCAATTTTAGAAAAGTAAAATTGTTACAGACCAAGTTCTTTATCAGTGATAATGTTTGCATGCATGAAATATTTTTAGTGAGGTGGAGGAAGGGGTAAGAGTTGTCGGATCACCTGCTTCACCTGCCTACAATTAATACAGGTAAGAACAAAGAATATATCAACTTTTGTGGAAACTGATGAGTATTTTGGAGCTAAATGTGAAGAGGGAATGTTATTACACGAGGAAGAAAGTGGAATCTGTTTGTTCTAAAGACATGTCTAACTCCTGTTTTTATTTATTTATTATTTCCCTCCCTTTTTCCACTCCAGAACCAGTGAAAGATGACACTGAACTTTGTACACATGCCTCAAGGGTTGATGCTTCATCCCGGTTACAAGTTGAACACAAGCCCCGCAATCGATCTCCTGTTGTTTATACAAGAAAGGGCACTGGAAGTGGGCCAGACTCTAGATCAGCTTCACCTGCATTATTGCATCCTGCCAATTCCAACAGCAAACTAAAGAATTTCTCAGATTTGGCTCGAAGCAACGATTCATTAAATGAAACATTGTAAGTTTTCAACTCTTCAACAGAGGAATTACTTGTTTTGTTGTTGTTCTTATCTGTTCTCCACTGTTGTTTTGTTATCTTTCATCTTTTCATTTAATTTCATTTATGGTTGTTTGGTTATCTTAAACATTTTATTTTTGATGGCAGTATTGAGAGCATGACATTTTCATTCAACTAGATGTATTGAGGCAAAATAGAATTATTATTATTATTATTATTATTATTATTATTATTATTATTTAAGACTTTGCACATTATCCACTATCATGATGTTGTTGATTGAAGGATGTTGTGTCTACCGGGCGTTTGTACTGTTTATCAAGTCACAACAAGGCCCTTGGACAGACAGTACTTTACGCAATATCCGTGCAGTTCCAAGTAATGCCGACTTTTGCTATACACCTAGATTGTAGGGTATTTCTAAAGTTTCCAAATGTTTCTTCAGATTGTGTGGTATTGAACCCAATGCTCCAATGACAACAGGAACAATCTTTAAGTACTCTCGTAGCTGCCACATCTTGGCAATCTCAATTCTCAGCTCTCCATATTTATCAATCTTTTCTCTTTCTTTCATGATGATATGTTGATCTCCTGGCACTGCCACATCAATTATTAGGTACTCTTGTGAGCTGGCAGAATCGTTAACACACTGGGCAGAATGCTTTGCAGTATTTTGTCCATCTTTATGTTCTGAATTCAAATTCTGCCAGGGTCAACTTTGCCATTCACCCATTCAAGGTCAATAGATTAAGTACCAGTGAAACACCAGGGTCGATGTAATCAGTTAGTCCCCTCTCCCAAAATTTCAGGCCTTTAGTAGAAAGGGTCATTATTGCTATTATTATCATTTGCCTTTCTTTTACTTTATACAAGCTGCACCCAAGTCTCAAAGATGTCCAGGCACTACAGGTTTTTGCATCTAAAGGTGCAAACAGGCGAGGTGCAGTGTAATTAAAAAACTAATGTCTGTGTCTTATTCAAAACAAAATTCTTTATAAAATTTGTTGTTGTTATATTATTATTATTTTATTATTATTAGGGAAGGCAGTGAGTTGGCAAACTCGTGTGTCATCAAACAAAATGCTCAGTAGTATTTCTTCTAGCTTTTTACATTCTGAGTTCAACAAATATAAGGTAAAGTACCAGTCAGATACTGGGGTTGAACGAATTATTATTAGGATGCCAGAGATGCAAACTTGTTAGAACATCGGACCAAATAACTTGTGTTATTTCTTTTGGTTTGTAATATACTGAGTTCAAATTCTCCTGAGGTCACCTTTGCCTTTCATTTCTCAGGGGTTGATAAAATAAAATACTAAGCAAGTATTCAGGTTGATGATATCAACTAAACCACTTCCTCTCAAAATTACTGCCTTCTGTATTCTAGAAACTGATGACAAAATTGTGTAACCTTGAGTTACACAACAACAGCAACATTAACAAACATACAAGTTTGTCTTTTGAGATATTTCAGTATTTTTTTGTCTTTTTTTCTTCAGTGATACTTTCAAGAATGACACCATGGATAGTTACTCACAAAAGCTGACCCCTAGAGAAAATATGGTTAGTCACTTGATGATGAATTGTGAAGATGAATATACAAACATACAAAAAGTCAAGTAAGTTTTTGGTCAACACATTTTTCACATCCTCCATAAATCCTGTTACTCTGACCCCATTATTTTCCCATCTTTGAGGACCTTTTTGTTCTGGTCCTCTTTCAACACTCCCCTTCCTTCAGGGGATAACAGAAACAACGTATTATAGAAAGGGGACAAGACACTGATGCTAGTGATGGTGTTATGATAAAGGGTTCCAGTACCCAATGTGAAGTGGTCGGTATTGAGTCCTTTAATGTATGACTTATCTACTTAATCTTTGGATTAAGATAATGTGATATATGCTGTCATTAATTTGAGCTTCTTAACATTTACTTATCTTACAACCATATTTGGGGGAAAATTTTTCTTTCGTTTACTACAGAATATAATGATAAATTAACAAATCCTTCAGACTTCTTTCATCATCATCGTTTAACGTCCATTTTCCATGCTGGCATGGGTCAGACAGTTTGACTGGGGTCTGGCAAGCCAGGAATTCGCACCAGGCTCCAATCTGATCTGGCAGTGTTTCTACAGCTGGATGCCCTTCCTAATGCCAACCATTCCGAGAGTGTAGCTGGTGCTTTTTACGTGCCACCTGCACAAGGGGCCAGAGGAGCTGGCATTGGCTGTGATTGGATGGTCCTTTTTACATGCCACCGGCACAAGGGGCCAGAGGAGCTAGCATCGGCCGCGATTGGATGGTGCTTTTTATGTACCACCAGCACGGAAGCCAGTCAAGGCAGCACTGGCATTGGCCATGTTCAGATGGTGCTTTTTACGTGCTACTGGCACGGGGCTCACAACTACAATTTCCATTTGATTTGATTTTGATATTGCTGATGTTGATGTACTTGACTCAATTTTTTTATTTGTCTGAAAACCTGAAATATTTTCTTCATAATTTGAAATTCATTGATCTTGTCCATCTTATGAAATGTCAGTTTGTCTCTCTGGTGCCATTATAGAAATTTGGAGGAATATTACCTAATTACAATCTTAGTTGTTAAATCAGTGATATTGCTTTTCTATGTGTATTTTATTTTGTCTTCAGAGTTTTCTGTGGCACCTGGAATGTGAATGGCCAGTCCCCTACTGTTTCAATCCATACATGGTTAGCATCTGATCCTGAACCCCCAGATATTTATGCTGTTGGGTGTGTATATTACTCTTTACTTAAAAACCACAGCAATTTTTGTATATATAAATTATATTAAACCTACCCTTTAATAGTTAAAAAAAAATTAGACTCCAACTTTTTCATTTTCTTCACAGCTTTATTATACACATGAATCATGATCAACAGATTGTTTGTTCCTTCTGCAAAATATTCTATACTCTTTTACTCTTTTAATTTTGTTTTTTTATAATAACCTGCACACTTCCTCTTGGAAGATATTTTAGCACAAGTTTTGTCTTGGATTTCCTTTAATACATAACTCATCATTTTTATAAAACAAATTGAAATTCCTGAGTCATTTTTTTTTTTTACGGAGAACATTATATCATTCAGTATTTTCTGTTGTTTCAGTGCAAAGCAATAATATACTTTGGGTTGCACTTTAATATATATTTTCAATATGTGACTGCGTGTGTATTGTTGGCGATTTTCTTTCTCTGTCCTCCCTTCTTTGGACTTTTTTTTTTATTTCTGATGAAGAGCTCTGCTCAAAACGTGGAATCCTCTTTGTTTTCTATCCTCTCTTGAGCGTCCAATAACACAGTACTTTTACCACGTCCTCGCATTGTTGTTTTTTCTTGCTTGTTCTTGTTTAGATTGACTATATATATACATATGCATATATATATATACATATATATAATTACATACTTTTCTTTATTAGGTTTCAAGAGCTGGATCTCAGTAAAGAAGCTTTCATTTTTAGTGAATCCCCCAAAGAAGGAGAATGGCTACAAATAGTAACATCTTGCCTCCATCCTAAAGCTAAATATAAAAAGGTATGGTTTAAAGAAGAGGAAAATATATATAAGGAACATGATTTCCCTGTACAATTAAATGCCTATTTTCTTTTTTTTTTTTTTTATGCTGGTGATAAAGTCTTCTACATACATTCTAATTACTGTGGCAAGAATTTTAACTATTGTCCATTCACAGCTTTTGAAGGTTTTCTGGTTGAGCAAACTATTTTGCCAACTGCAAAACCCACCAACCCAAAAAAGGATGTTTAAATCCTTTGTAAAACAATCTCTTTTTCTGCCAAAATCCATCTCAGAACTCCACGGTAAATCCAGACATCTTTATCTGTGGACATAAAGAACATTTCTTTCACCAGAAGGAAAATAAGAGAATGATTAAAAATAAATAAAATTATCCAAATAGAAATTTTTAGTCATCTCATGTTCATGGAATATTCTGTGGCAGGAATGTTTAGCAATTGCTCAATATTAAAATTCACTACAATATTGCCCACATTATAAACCAAATCTGATCAATCACAACTTTGCATCAAATAGGCGCCAGCAAAGATCTTTTCCTTTGACGCGCTTCCTTCTCAGCCTTTCAACATCATCTTCTTCATCATTTATCGTATAGGCTGGACAGTTTGATAGGAGCTGTCCAAACTCCAGTTGTCTGTTGTGTCATGGTTTCTATGGCTGGATGCCCTTCCTAATATCAACCACTTTACAGAGTGTGCTGGGTGCATTTACGCAGCACTGATACAAGTGCATTTCATGTGGCACCGACACTTGTAAAGGACAAGCCTGTATGTATGGATGACAACAATTTTCCTTCGCTTGATGTGTCTTCTCAAGTACAGCAAATTGCCACAACTCCTGGTCCCTTGTCATTTCCTCAGTGAGACCCAGTGTTTGAAGATCCTTTCTTACCACTTTGTCCCATGTCTTCCTGGGTCTACCCCTTCTACATGTTCCCTCCACAATTAGAGATTGGTACTTCTTCATGCAGCTGTCCTCGTCCATATGCATCACATGACCAAGCCAGCGCAGTCTTGTCTTTTGCACACAACATCTGATGCCTGTTATACCCAATTTTTCTCTTGAATCATTTACACTCTGCCATGTGTGCATATTGACATTATCTCTCCAGTGGAGCATGCTAGCTTTTTTCTAGCTTTTTTCAAGCTTTTGCAAGTCCTCTGTAGTCAAAGCCCATGTTTCACTGCCATGTAGCATAGCTGTACATACAGAGGCATTGTACAATCTGCCTTTCATTCTAGACAGAAAGCTTTGGGGTGCAGCAGAGATCATTGACAGACACTCTAGGAGTTGGCCAACTGAGACGGCAGTCGACAACACGGAGGCAATGGACAGAGGACAAACGACATTAGAAGTTAGTAGCCATCAAGCAACTAACAATGCTTTATCTGCTGCTACAACTACACCAAGAACAAAAACTCTCTCAACATTTTGTCATCCATAGTAATGACAGCATTCATTTTTTGTGTAGGAAAAGAATAAATTGTTGTTTATCAAAACCTCAACAGACTCTGGTGTTTTTTTTTTCCATACAACTCCATCAGAGCTATTAGCTTGGTTCCCAACTGGAATTGCTCAACATTAAGAAATTCCATCTTGTCGTTTGCTTGAAACGATACAGTTTATTTATAGATATGAAGGTGCCTATTAATTGACTTAACACTAATGATATTTTTATTTCCAGGTGAAACTTATCCGACTCGTTGGTGTAATGTTGATTGTATTTGTGACTAAAGAATTAAGCCCCTTTGTGAAATATATTGATGCAGATTATGTAGCAACTGGCATCATGGGACTTTTGGTAAGAAACGACTTTTTGATATTTTTATAATTCAGTCAATTGCTGTCTGTGAATTACAAGAAAGCCAATACATGTAGTTTGTTTATAAATATTAGCATTTCAAACGCAATATTTCTAGTTAGTAAAAGGATCTCTTCAAATCTTGCAAGTTACAAGACACAAAAATTGTCAAGACATTAAATCAGTCTGTAACGATTTAGACTGAGTAACTTATTAACCTCTCTTACATCTTTTTCTTATGTTCACATATCAGTTCATATATTTTCCAATCTTCTCTGAATCAGAATGGAGTCTGGTGCAGCTTGCCATCCCTGGTCAAACTGTCCAATCCATGCAAGCATGGACAGCAGATGTTAAAGGATGATGATGATGAATTGTCTAGACATGCAGTCGTCATCATCTTTGCTTGTATGGGTTGCACATTTTAACAGCCAACCCATGCTGCCAGGATCTTGTGTGCCATAGGGCTGCATCATGTTCCAAGTCAGCTTTGGCATAGTTTCTATGGCCAGATGTCTTTCCTAATGCCGACTACTTTACAAGGTGGACTGGGTGCTTTTTTTACATGACAGCAGCATCTTACAAGAAAAAGGAAAAGGACTCCTCAACTAAAAGGGTGTTATTTGAGAGTGTGGAGGGGTGGCGGATTTATGCTAGGGACCTGCAGAGGTATGACACACAATAGAGATGCAAGGCTACCTTCATGATCATCATCATCGTCGTCGTTTAACGTCTGCTTTCCATGCTAGCATGGGTTGGACGATTTGACTGAGGACTGGTGAAACCACTTGCATTACATAAGGGTAGATAACAATAGCTGAGAAGATGATAGGGGCACCTGAGCAAACCTTCAAGGAGCAAGTGTTAGGGAGTTTATTGTGTTGGCTTATATGATCATCTAAATGTTTTATTTTCAAATCATCTTAGAATAATAATATTCTAGGTTGTACAGTTAATTGAATTTGTAATTTATTTCAAATAAATTTTAAGTATTTTGCTATTTTGTAGGATAGAGTTGGTTTGACTTTCTAGTCATCATCATTTTAACATTCTGGCATGGTTGGATGTTGAGCTTCAATGTCTACTTTAGTATGGTTTCTATGACTGGGTGCCTTTGTTTGTGACACTGGCACTAGGGAGGTCACCAAGTAACTTGCAGGTTAAAGAGAAAAAACCCTTCAATTAAGTGAAAGTAAAAAAAGGAGATGGTTTTATACCAGAAGCTAAAATATTACATTTTAAAACTGCTTTTGCTTTTCTACTTAAGTATTCAACACTTGAGGACCTAAATTCTATTTCTCTTAATATATTTCCCCTTAACCCTTTCACATTCAGATTCCTCTGTCAAATGTAATACTTATATATTCACATTGTTTTGAATTAATCATGCATTTTCTTGTATCTTTGAGATGTCAATGTTGTGATTGTTTAATATTTGAATGACATTGTAGTGCAAGTGTGAGAGACAAGATCTGGTCAGTTGGAACAGAAAACAGAATATTTGGGCCAGATATGGCCGGTTTAAATGTTAAAGGGTAGTAGTGTATCTATCATGAGAATGTTCATAATGTACTTAGGTCTAATGCTGTTTCTTTTCTCCTTTTCCAGGGCAACAAAGGAGGAGTGGCTGTAAGAATGACAATTCATAACACTTCATTGTGCTTCATAAATTCTCACTTGGCTGCCCATCAGGAAGAATTTGAACGGAGAAACCAGGTAAGATTTATATGCAAATATGAAGGTAGTAATAAGTGTTCTAACGGCTACACTTTCAGAGAATCCTCCTACCCTGTAGGTTTGGCCACGTAGGTTATAGAAACTATCTACTGCCTCTTAAGGAAATCCCTGAGCATTAGAGGAGAATCTATTTCCTGTGTGTCCTTCGTATTTGTAGTCCCCTGCCAGCCTGCCAGCCTGCCAGCCTGCATTGGATGGCATTTCTACATGTCGAGCAGGACCTTTTCCCTAAAAAGATTAGTAATTTGTCTGCTTTCCTGCTTTCTAGTATTTTGTTCTTTGCTAAATTAACTCTGAGGCCCTTTAATTTCATCTTATGATCCGGTCTCAACCAGTGACCTAAGGCACGTATATATTGGATGGCAAGAAACTTCCTGAGAATGTGGGTGGTTGATGTCAACACAATTTTTTGAGTCTCATAGATTGTTGGGTTCTCAGGAATCTGGTCAAAACATTTGTCTTACTTTTGTTGATCATTCCCAGGGCACCTACAACAACTGAGATGGTTTTGGAGACAATATGATTGATGGTTTTAGCCTGTTGGTAGCATACATGACATGTTAGCCTGATGGCTTCTTGTAGGTAGCCATTGATCCTGGGCTACTATGATAAACCCTTCTGTCTCTGATTTTAAGCCAGAAAATGCCAACCAATGCTAAGGGTTTTGTCAATATCAGCATTATTAGCTCCCTTTGGATATTTGCCATTGAGAGACTTTTCTTTCCATTTATCAGTGAAAATATCTAAGGTAGCACTTTTAGCAAGGGTTTTCATACGCTTAGCTTTTCTGTGCTTCTTTCCAGTATATCTAATCCTGGGACTAGCTGTATTTGAAATTCGCTTAGATATTTCCTTACTTGTTTTGCTACTGAGTATGCGATTTTCTTGTTTCCGTGCTTTAAGTTTTAACATCCAGTCATCAGAGTTTTTCAGGTAAGTGTTTAGGCCAATTGTGGCAATCTTCAGTGTGAATTTTAGTTGCCACAGTCCATTAGCTACCCTCTTTTCTTGGCAAGTAATGTCATTCTATATCTGCCTTAAGGTGGTGCATTCTATTCATTGTCAACAATTTTCAAATTTTTCTATCAAGATTCTAGATTCCAAGCCACAACTAGTACGGCTAAAGCTTCGATCCTGTTTCTTGCATTCAGCTTTATCTTGAGTATTGCCCTTACCCTGTGATAACATTCTTTTCTGGTCTTTTCCCTCGTCATTGAATGTTTAATTCCATCACCTTCATATACCTCTAAGTATTTGTAACCCTCCTCTGGTTCTAACTCCTTTATAACATTCCCTGGGTCAAGTTTAACATTGGATGTTTCTCTCATTTTCCCTCTGATAAAGGTAGCTTTTGCACATTTATCAAGGCCAAATTCCTTCCTGAACTGTTTTACAAAACTGTTTTGTATTTATTATGATTATTATTATTATTATTATTATTATTATTATTATTATTTCTTTCTAGGACTACAGAGATATTGTCAGCCGCCTCCGGTTCCGACAGTTCGTTCCTCACCTTACTATGCACGACCATGAGTATATAAGCTGTTTTATTCCCATTCTCTCTTTTTCTATTATTTTGCCTATCTCTGTCTTTTTCTATCACTTGTTTTTTGTTCTTAATTCGTATCTTTTTGTTTTATGGGTTTTTCGTTCCCCTCTGTTGTCCCACCAAAAGGGATCTCATCACCGACACATTGATTCTTTACAAAAGATAAAAACATTAACAGAGCCAAAATACCAATCACTTGACTCACTCCATTTTGTCATACAACCACCATACAAAGAGGTTCTCATGTTCTTGACAAGACTAAAAGATTTCTCTCAACTCTACATTGTCTCAATCCATTCGCCAGTACACTCATTACAGAGTGTACTAGGTGTATATTACCACGGCACCAACGCAATTTCCTTATCCCCCACAAGACAAAAGAGACCCCAATGCTCTACAATGCCTCCATTCATTCAATGAAATAGACTAAGAGGAAGTTGTTAATTTTCACCTGTGAGGCTAATATATCATTTTCACCTGAGTTTAGCAACTTCTCATTTTTCTCTCCTGTAATTTAAGCATAAAGAAACATCAACAAACAAAATAATTTCACTCCTTTTCTTGCCTTTTTTTTTTTCTAGAGTTATCTTTTGGATTGGTGATTTAAACTACCGTTTATCAGAAATCGATATCAATGATGTGAAGAAATATATTGATAGCAAAGTTTACTCCAAACTTTTTCCTTATGATCAGGTTGGTATCATTCACTTCACTCAAGTTGGTATCTGTATCATAAATCATCTGCATATCACCATCAAATTTAAGACAATCAGGTTATTAACGATGCACATCACACACGCAAGTTGTAAATGAGTGTCACTGTCATGCAAGCAATATCATTGATTTCCAATCTTCTGCATAAACAAAGTCTGGCCATCGGTAAGTATTAACTTACTTGAAAACCAGTGAGAGTTGGTGATAGGAAAGGCATCTGACGGATGCAAGAAGGGAAAAGTGGATGTTAAGACAACGTTGATGATGATAACAACTGCATCATTGCCGTACAAGAATCATTAAAAATCCAATCTTCCTAAACATTAGAATGTGGTACCTGACATCCAAGACAGATCATTATATTAGAACAAATTGATTTTAAAAAATGGATAATTACAGAATTTTGGTTAAGACTTGGCTGAAATTCTTTTAGTTTCTCTTGAATATATCCTGAGGATGCTCAGATGTCATGGAATCACAGGTCATCTCAATAACTGCCTTTAGCTCCACCTGATTACTCGGACACAAGTTAATCATTTTCTTTTATTATTCTACTTCATTGATTCTCTTGCTCTGGTGTCCGGATCAGGTGAGCCATACTCTTGTGATGATCAACAAATCTGGATCTCCTTGCTTTTGGCACTTGATGCAGGCACCAAATCCTGCTGGAAAATCATCATCATCATCGTCGTCATTTAACGTCCACTTTCCATGCTAGCATGGGTTGGACGATTTGACTGAGGACTGGTGGACCAGGAGGCAACACCAGGCTCCAATCTGATTTGGCAGAGTTTCTACAGCTGGATGCCCTTCCTAACGCCAACCACTCCGAGAGTATAGTGGGTGCTTTTACGTGCCACTGGCACGAGGGCCAGTCAGGTGGTACTGGCAACGGCCATGCTCGAAATGGTGTATTTTATGTGTCACCTGCACAGGAGCCAGTCCACCGGCACTGGCAACGATCTCGCTCGAATGTCTTTTCACGTGCCAGGAAGGCGACATTGGTAACGATCAATAACAGAGGAATTCAAGACAGGATTCCCATGGGAGCTCCTCTATACTGTTGACCTTGCTCTAATAGCTGAGTCACTATCAGAACTAAAGTTTCAGGTGTGGAAGCAAGGATTAGAATCGAAGGACTTTACAGTGAATCGAGCAAAAACCAAGGTCTTAGTAAGTAGGAAGGCAGACAAATCACAAATCCCTTCAGGTAGAAACTCCATAAGATGTACCCAGTGCAAGCTCTGGACACATAAGAGGTGCAGCAACATCAAAGGAAGGCTAACTGAGAAGATAGTTTTTGTGTGTGGTAAATGCTCAGGGGCAATAAACACTGAAAATGTGCAGAAAACAGCTTCCATCATATGCCAGGGAGAAAAACTAGAAGTAGTTGATAGCTTCCGTTACCTAGGTGACCAAGTCAGTAGCTGGGGTGAATGCTCTGAAAGTGTAGCTACTAGAATAAGAATAGCCTGGGCAAAGTTCAGAGAGTTCCTACTTCTGCTGGTGACAAAGGGCCTTTCACTCAGAGTAAAAGGTAGACTGTATGACGCATGTGTGCGAACAGCCATGCTACATGGCTGAGAACATGCGTAAGCTTGCAAGAAATGAAGCTAGTATGCTCTGCTGGATGTGTAATGTCAGTGTGCACACACAATAGTGTGTAAGTGCCCTGAGAGAAAAATTGGACCTAAGAAGCATCAGATGTGTGCAAGAGAGACGACTGCACTGGTATGATAATGTGTTGCATATGGATGAGGAGAGCTGCACAAAAAGGTGTCACACCCCAACAGTGGAGCGAAACTGTGGGAGAGGTAGGCCCAGGAAGACATGGGATGAGATGGTGAAGCATGACCTTCAAACTTTGGGCCTCACGAAGGCGATGACAAGCAACCGAGACCTTTGGCAATATGTTGTATATGAGAAGACCCAGCAAACCAAGTGAGACTGTAACTGTGGCTTATGCCAGTGTAGCATAACTGGCCCATTTAAGAGTACTCTTCAATTATTGGGCAATTAACTGCACTTGAGAAGCTCTGGTGAGCCAAGTGAATTCATTGTCATGGTCAATGCCAGTACCACCTTACTGGCCCTCATGCCAGTGGCACATAAAAAGCACCCTCTACAATCTCAGAGTGGTTGGCATTAGGAAGGGCAGCCAGCTGTAGAAATCTTGCCAGATCAGATTGGAGCCTGGTATAGCCTTCTGGCTTGCCAGTCTTCAGTCAAACCATCCAACCCATGCCAGCATGGAAAGCAGACGTTAAATGATAGTGATGATGATAATATCTTTATAGTCATTATCAATTATATACCAATGTAATATCTTTATATTGATTATCATGTTTGTAAAACATTCTAAAAAATTAAAAAGTAAATTGTAAATATTTTCATTAGTTTTTTTCCTGTTGTCAAAATAGAAGAGCAACACTTCTCCAATTGACACTGATATTCTTCTCTCTTTTTTTTATATGATTTCTTTCATCTGTTCTGATATTTTCAGCTCTATAAACAATTAGGAAAGTCAGATGTGTTCAAAGGTTTTACAGAAGGTGATATTTCCTTTAGACCAACATATAAATATGACACAGGCACAGACAACTGGGATTCAAGGTAGGATTTACTTAGAATTCATTTCCATCACCAGATTTTCTCTCTTACATCATACACAGTCACTAAACATATGTGGCAGCCATATCTCCCTCAAATCACACCCTTCTCTCTTAAAAAAAGTAGAAAGGATAATGTTGTCCAAGACCCGAGTACAGACTTGATCTATTGCTCTGCTTGACTCCACCACCTGATCCCTTGCGTGCTTGTAGTA
>NC_068990.1:94375849-94427202 GCF_001194135.2 Octopus bimaculoides | reverse complement strand
GTTGCATGCTTCTTGGTCAGGTTTCCCATCTGAAAATAACTTTCTCCCTCCAGTCACAGAGCTCTTGGAAAAATCATTAATGCTACCTTTCCTCCCTTTGCTAAGTCTTAAGAAAAAGAAGGGGAATTCTTTATATCTGACAATAAACTCAAAATGGTCACAACTGAAATTTGATTGGGACCAAACAATAATAACAGTTACTACTACTACTACCACTACTACCACTACCACTACTACTACTACTACTACTACTACTACTACTACTACTACTCTCCTAATCCCTCTCTCCCCTTCTCACTTTCATCATTCATGGTTCATTATACATAATACATTGCTTTCAATGTCAAAGATGTAACAACCTCTCTCTCTCTCTTTCTCTCTCTCTCTCTCTCTCTCTCTCTCTCAATAATATCCATTTTCTCTTCTGTTGCTGTTATCACCACCTCCAACTTATCTTAACCCTGTCACACCATATTAGGAATAATTTAAACGTCATCTCTGCTGGATTCTTGATAAAGCCATAATGAACAACAGACACAGAAAAAGAAGCTGCAGCCGATTCTGTCCTTTAGTTTGCTTCGAATCATTACTCTTGGACTGTATATGCAACTATTTAATTTTCTGCTCTGGAGCCCAGGTGGAGGGTAAAGTTAGATACAGGGGCTCAGGTCTGAGAGGGTTAACACACCAATTCTCTTCTCAGCCAAATGAACTGACAGAAAAAGCTTGTATATGGTCATTTGACTATGCTAGAGATAGCAGCAAAATCCCACGAACACTTTACTTCAAAATGGAAAGATACATTAGACCATATAGTCTTGAATATACAAAAGGCTGGATAACTGTAGATGTCTTTTATCATGGGTCACTTGCAGTGGTGGGGGTGGGGACTGGGTGCTAAACTACAAACACCATTGCTTCTATTGTATGCCTTCCACCACTCCCATAACATTCACCACAATCACTACTTCTCCACTCCACACCTCTTTCTATGGATATTAATATTGTTAACCTAAATTTAGAGCCAGCTTTACTTCCTGTTACCTTTATCACATTGCACACATGCCATTGAACCACTTGGGGGAAAAAAAGAAACACTTGTGTGCGTAATTCCCAATAAGCATTTCCCTTGGATTAATGTAACTTTTTGTCTCTTTAATTTTAGTGAAAAATGCCGTGCGCCTGCCTGGTGTGACCGTATTTTATGGAAAGGTTCCGCTGTCTGCCAGAGTTGTTACAGATCTCATAATGAACTGAAAATAAGTGACCACAAACCTGTCAGTTCCATCTTTGATGTTGGCGTGAGTATATGCTCTAAATCTATTCCTCCTTTCTCATCATTCTTTCTTCTTTCCTTCCCCTCTCTCTCTCTCACACATAGAATATATTTGTTTGTGTGTGTGTACCAGATGTCTCAATATCACATGGTCTTTGTGTATATGTGCATGAGTGCATTTTTATGTGGCACTGGCAAAGGACAAACCTGCATGTGTGAAAAACAGCAATTTCACTTAACTTGATGTATCTTATCAAGTACAGCAAACCACCACAACTTCTGGTCCCTTGTCATTTCCTCAGTGAGGGCCAGCATCTAAAGATCCTTTCTTACCACTTTGTCCCATGTCTTCCTCGGTCTACCCCTTCCATGGGTTCTCTCCACAGTTAGAGATTGGCACTTCTTTATGCAGCTGTCCTCATCCATACGCATCACATGACCAAACCAGTGCAGTCTTCACTCCTGCACACAACATCCGATGCCTCTTACACCCAGTTTTTGTCTTAAATCAATTATATTCTGCCATGTGCCTGCACACTGACATTCACCATCCAGCAGAACATGCTGGCTTCATTTCTTTCAAGCCTTCACACATTCTCTTCAGTCACAGCCCATGACTCACTGCCATGTAGCATAGCTGTACATACACAGGCATCATACAATCTGCCTTTCACTCTGAGGGAGAGGCCCTTAGTTACCAACAAAGGTAGAAGCTCTCTGAACTTTGCTCAGCCTGCTCTTATTCTAGGAACTACATTTTCAGAACTCCTTCCTCCACTGCTAACTAGGTTGCCTAGGTAACAGAAGCTATCTACTTCTTCTAAGCATCCCCCAAGCATTTGAAGAAGTCTGTGCATTTTTAGTGCTTATTGTAGCCACACATTTGCCACACACAAAGACTATTTTCTCTGTTAACCTTCCTGTGATGCAGCTACACCTCTTATGTGTCCAAAGTCTGCACTGGGTACAACGTATGGAGTTCCTACCAACACCCTTCTTACATATCAAGCAGGGCCGTCTCCCTGAAGAGACTTGTGATTTGTCTGTTTTCCTACTTTCTAGGACTTTGGTCTTTGCTTAATTAACTCTAAAACTCTAGATTCCAGGCTTTGCTTCCACACCTGAAATTTCTTCTCTGGGTCTGGTAGTGATTCAGCTTTAAGAATAAGGTCATCAGTGTAGAGAAGCTCCCAGGGGCAGCCAGTCTTAGATATAACATAAATATTTATGCTAGCAGCCCATAAATAAATCGGTTGATGGCAGAACTGTGTGGTTTCAGGTTCAGCCTCATGACATGACATTTTGGGCAAATATCTGCTACTGTAGCCCGAGGTAGACTGAGGCTTGTGAGGGGAAATTGAAAGAAACCTCTGTTTGTGTGGTGGAGGGGCACAAGTGAGTTCATATTACTGCACACAGGTATTCATTCACTAGTTTATAAAGAAGGGCTTCACAAGCAGTGTCATTTGTTTGTAGTCTCTTGTGAAGACCCTGGCATGTCTTGTTATGTTGTGTGATCTTTGTAGTGAAAAAGCTCATTCATACATTATGCATTGTTTCCAGTTCTCCTTGTAACCCTATTATCTAGGCAGTTTGTTGCTCAATAGACCTAGAAGGTTATTATCTCACTTTCAAATAAGTGAGGTTGGGATCGGGAAGGAGTTCCAGCTGCAGAAAAGTTTATCATAAAATACTCTTGTCTGACCCATGTAAACATGGCAAAATAGACATTAAAATGATGATGAGAATATTAACCAGGATTTAGTGGTTGATGTCTTTCAATCACTGTTTCATTCTTCTGTTCTTCCAGGAAAAAAAAAAAAAACTCATCCTACTTTGAATTTGTAAGATGAAACCATAATTGAAATGAAAGGCAACACTATTTAAGTTGTTATTGCAGGAATGTGGTACAAGTGTATCTTCATTGTTTGACTCCAGATTATTAATGTGTCAAGTGTGTGTGTGTGTGTGTGTGTGTGTGTGTGTGAATATACCGACCTCTGCATACAAAGTTGTGGTTAGGGTATTCAACTCACAGTCATGAATGTTGTGGATTCTATTCGTGGACCAGGAAGGCCTTCCACTTCAGATTGTTCCAGTCTCCTATCTTGGCTATTCCACTGAGTTAAAGCATGTCAGAGTCAAGATGTATCTATGTCTGCTTGTAACCACACAGGCACCTAAAACAATTGACAAAAGCATGCTACATGATACCAAGCCAACTCTTTCACTGGCTTTTTACACACACACACACACACAGTCGTTCGCATAATTTATTCATTTTACCTTTGTTTCATCTTTTAATGTTGATATTATCAATTGAAATAGGAAGAGGAAAATAAATGTTCATTCTTCTCCCAGCTACACATAAATAAAATAAAATACTTTCAACTAATCAAAACTCTGTTAAAGCTGATGCCTATCTTCAGAAGTTTAATTGACTTCGATGCCACTCTGGAAACACACACCCATGCAAAAAACAAACAAAAGTGTTTTCTAAATGTTAACTCAAAGATCTTTGTATTATTTTTATATTCTACCTCCACCCAATTATAAACTTTAAAAAAATTTTTTAAACTCATTATTGTAGCCATAATTATTGAAACTATATGCTGGCACAGATTGGATAGTTTGACAGGATCTGACAAGCTGCAGGGCTTTGCTAAGCTCTAGTGTCAGCTTTCACATGTTTCCTATGGTAAAACACCCTTCCTAATACCAACTACCTTACAATGTGTACAAAGCAAAATTGACCTCAGTTGGATTTGAACTCAGATCGTAAAGTACCACAAAGCATTTTTCCAACACTCTTCCAGCTCACCATCTTCATAAGTTGCTCTCAGCAGAGTATTGCCCTCACATGAGGAGCAGTGTGAATGCTGTTCTGCACAGACAACCTGGACCTCATCTAGAAAACAGGCACTCAAGTGATTAACGTAAAACCTCTCACAGATACACTCCAGTTTCTGACCCACTTCTCCAAGGTTCCCTCTCTCTCTGCCTTTCCTATTACTACTCTATTAGTCCTCTGCTCCTTGGAGTTGGCTGGGCTCAATGCCACATGTTTCCAGGCACTCTCGCCATCTATTTATCTCTCTCTTCCTCTTGTTGTGTCCAACATCCCAGCCCCTCCCTATAATTCACCCAGTCCTTCCCCCCTCCTGCAATTCCCTTCCTCCTTATGTCTTTCCTAGCATCAGCTTCACTGGTCGAGGAGTCGGAAGAGCTTACAAAGGCCACAGGCACTGGTCCCTTCTTCCAGACCCAACAAAAAGAAGGAAAAAATATTGTTACAAATTCTTTAAAGAAATTCAACTCTCTTCATTAAATCTTCCACATTATCTCTCTTTCTTTCTTTCTTTCTTTCTTCTTGACTGATTCCCTCTTTCTCTCTAAGTTACTTCTTTCTTGTCAAGTTGTCTTTCTCTTTCCACCTCTCTCTCTCTTTATATATAGAGATACCCATGCTAGCATTCCCTTCTCTCCCTCCTCTCACTTGTAAATACATTTTCTATTGGTTCAGCTTGATTATAATGTTTTATATAAATTGTTACAGCAAAGTATTCTCTTTTAACATCAACCAATTTACTATAAACCACCAGTTTGTGAGCTTTCTTCAAGGTAGTCTGGTGTAATTGTCTAATGAATGTTCCTTGCCAACAGTACAAAAGAAAAATGTGTGTGTGTGTACATTATGTTAACCTTGTGTGTGTTCACTACCAACCAGTTGAAAATGTATATTTGTACTTGTAAACTGTGAACACAGCAGTGAATCTTCTTAATTAGTGCTTAGCTGTGCTGGCCAAAGTGGCAGCTTTGGTGAGGGGGTGGTGATGAAAGTAGCTACCAATATAATAGTGAACACACTTGTTAGTGTGATGTCTAATTTGCTTGTCCAAACCCACTCAACAACTCTTGTCCATTAGGTGGTTTAAGATGACAGCTTGCACTTGGAAAAAATTATTCAACTCAGAGTTAATAACGAAAACATTCAATGTGCAACAAATACTGCAAAAGTGAGTGAGTTGCATTGTTTTTTGTTTTTGTTATGTCAGGCTTTTTATGAAAATGACAGGTCAGATAAACAATAAGGTAGAGTGTGCTGGAAGAGGTTGACATGGTGTAGTTGTAGCTGACATGGTAGCTGTGAACAGACATTGCTGTGAAATCAAAACTAGTTGATCATTGAGGGAGACAAAGAGAACCCTTGGGACATGCATTAAGAGGAGAAAAGTTATTTCAAGAAATGAACAAAAATCTAGGTATTTATATATGTGAGACTTTGTCAGTGAATATATTTGTCATCTGTTTCTTTGGTTTATTAATTCATTAAATAGATTTAGAAATTTGTTAAATATTTTCATTATAGATGTTATAGTTTTGAAAAGTTAAATGTTAAGTTTTCAGTTCTCTCAGCATTGTTTCATTTCTAGCTTGCTCTTTCTTTTACTTCCTTTCTCCTTTTTCTCTTTCTGAATGTTTTAATGTTAATCTAAATATATATATATGTAAAAGGTTGAAGAGGAACACACGAGTAGATATATATATGGAAAAAAGACAAAGTAGAAAATGGTAAAATACTTTTATAAAGAACATTACAGAACCGGTTTCGATCCTTGAGATCTTTTCAACAGTTAATATGAATAATAGATTTTTGAAAAATTAAATTTTGGTAAATTTAAAAGAAAAGTCTTTTTAAAGACATTTTTGTATAGTATTCAAATAACAGGGGCATTTTTCTTGTTTCTGTCTGTCTCTGTTTCACTCGTTAACTCTTGTGGGCTCGAGGTCCTTGTGAATTCTTGGCTGCTTCTTAGCCAAGAATTCACAAGGACCTCAAGCCAACTCCTGTCAAACTATTCCAGCCCATGCCAGTATGGAAAACAGATGTTAAATGATGAAGATGATGATCTCTGTAGGTCAATAAATCTGATTACCATCGCCTGAAGTTCGTGGTGGGTCAATTAATGTGGCTTTTAGTTGCAATTCATGAACTCTGTCCTCCTTTCATCTGTCAGTCATTCAGCACTTTTGGCATTGTGCAACACAGCAAATTAAGGAGCCAGATTCAGATGAAATATTCTACCAGGCCTCTCACATCTATTCTACAATGTTATTCTAAAAATAAGCAATCACATCATGAAAATCTCTTAGCTACTAGATAATACATGGTTAATTCAAAATAATGTGAATAAGTATTGCATTTGTGAATAATATGAATGCTAAAGCTTTGAAGGACAGAATCTCTCAGTCCATGATCACAGAAGAGAAACCATTGAGAGAAGGATGTCAAAAACTGTATAAGTGGATGGGAATGGTTGTATCAACAACAAGAGAACTAGCAGAGGTAGTAGTAGTAGTAGTAGTAGTAGTAGCAGCAGCAGCAGCAGTAAAAGTTGTGTAAGTAGTGGTAACAAATATAGTAAAATCCTGAATCCTATATATATACTGGCCTTATCTTTGACCAGTTGCTATGGAACTGTCAATGTATGGGTCACATCATCATCATCATCATCATCGTTTAACGTCCGCTTTCCATGCTAGCATGGGTTGGACGATTTGACTGAGGACTGGTGAAACCGGATGGCAACACCAGGCTCCAGTCTGATTTGGCAGAGTTTCTACAGCTGGATGCCCTTCCTAACGCCAACCACTCAGAGAGTGTAGTGGGTGCTTTTACGTGTCACCCGCACGAAAACGGCCACGCTCGAAATGGTGTCTTTTATGTGCCACCCGCACAAGCCAGTCCAGGAGCACTGGCAACGATCTCGCTCGAAAATCCTACAGGAGCCAGTCAGCCGGTACTGGCAACGGCCACGCTCAACAAAAATGTTTATAGCAAATAATAAATCATTACCATATTTAATGGTATATATAATGCACTTTTAGCCATGAAATGTCTTGAAAATTACCCCAAGGTCTGTATGTGAAGCTGGGCTTCAATGCACTAAAACCTTTTTTTCCCTGAATATGCCCAGCTGAAATTGAAGTGCTTCTAGAATGATCATGCATTTGTTAATACAGTAAGTGAAGTGAACGTTTTTGCGTATTTTTGAATGGCAAATATGTGTGTTCCACATAATTGTTTATTTGAAAACAACAAATGTAAAAACAAGTATGTAATTTCTGGAAAATAAGATATCCAACAGGTGCTTTCTCTCTCTACACTGAATACTTCTTTAAATTCACAAATTGTAATTTATATTTTTCAGTTGAAAGTTGTTGATGAAGAAAAATCCAAAAAGGTTTACGAAGATATCATGAAGCGGTTAGACAGACTTGAAAATGAATACCTGCCTCAAGTTAAGATTGACATTGCAGAAGTGAGTCAATTTCTCACCACTTCAGCCATGAATTCTATAAAAAGAAATAATGCATAAGTGTTGCTATTCTTTCTAATAATAATAATAATAATAATAATAATAAAAATAAAAATAAAAAATTTTTTAAAATAAATTTAAAAAGAAAGAAGTTTAAACATCTTTTCAATTCATTTCCTTCCAGCTGAATTTTGGTGAAGTGAAATTTTATGAATCCAAGAAACAGAAAGTGGTTGTAAGCAATACTGGCCAGGTGAAGCTTTCTATCTTAATTATTCTTTGTTCACTCATTTTCAGTTTGATTTTCCCATATTAGCACAACGGTTTGAGTAGGGGAAGATTTAAGGCTACTCTGCATTATATTTGAGTGAATTGGGATGGATGAAGTGACACCAGAAAGCCTCTGATATAATTACTATAATTTTATTGTATATGTTACCATTCCTCACCACTTCCTCCCTGACCCACTCCAATTTTCCTTCCCCTGCTCCCCACTTTCCAATTGAGATTCTCCATTGACCATACCTCTAATTGTGTCCTTCATTCACTGCATTCACCTCTATCTTCGTTTCTGTCCATCTGCCACTAACCTTTCACACTCTTGCTAACTTACCCATCCACTCTTCCTGGCCCTTTCTCTCTATTCTCTCTTACCTCCACCTTGACCGTACACCCTGACATCTCTTTCTCCCTTTCCAGCTGGTGTAGCCATGTATCTCCTCGACAGTATGGCACCTGTCCCTCTCTCCCATCACACTTTAACCTCTCAACACATGGCACAAAGCCACCCCTGTTGATACTACACCTCCACTCATTCAAGGGGCCTCATTTTGCAGGATGCTTGGTGACCTCACTAGTGCTAGTACCAAGTAAAATAGTTGGTGTTAGCTTTGGCATAGTTTCTGTGGCTGGATGCCCTTTCTGTCGTTAGAGCTTACTGCAGTTCTCTGGCTTGTTGGAACCTGTCGAAGCATCCAACCTGTGCCTCTATGGAAGATGGACATTAAATGATAATAATGATGATGACTCCTTAAACTCTTTGAAACAAAATGACCCTTTTATTTCTTTTATTAGGGGCTAGTTGAATTTGAGTTCATTAAAAAGTTAAATGGAGACAGTTATTGCAAGCCCTGGTTGAAGATTACTCCATATAAAGCATTTATTAAGCAAGGTAAGAAAACTCGTCATTATCTTTTTCACTTTAATGTTCTTTAATCATCTTTATCACTGACCTCTTCATTTTAGTTAGGTCTCTGAAGTCAGAGCCACCTGATTTTTCTTTGTGCCTTATTACAATGACCAAGTTGATCTTTCAACTTGTTGTGTTTGTGGTAGGAAGGAGAAACAGTTAATACCTTCAAGATATGTTCCATGTTAATTTCTATTCCAAATACTAGCTTAATAATGACAAGGGTTATAATGACAAGACCCTAACCCTAAATTCTTTCTTATTTTTAAAATTAATTGAAACAAAATCAGTGTATTTCAGCAGAAAAATGGTAACAAAAGAGTTAATAATTGGTACCTTTTCTTTCTACGTTGCAGACGGTATGCAAGAGGTGGAGCTAGAGGTGTATGTTGATGAAGAAACTGTTTCTAAACTAAACAGTCATGAAGATAAAATTGAAGACATCTTGGTGCTTCACCTTATTGGTGGCAAAGATTGTTTTATATCCTTTTAATAGCTTTTATTGTTGGACAACATAACATGGTAGTAATAAATAGAAAAACAATAATATGTTAGTCAAGTTATAGCCAATTATCAATGGTATTTTAATAAACAGATTTTATAGGTCTAGCCAAAACTTACAGATATTGTAAGCAAATTTTTTCTAGATACCAGCGCAGACATCATCATGTGGTTAAGAAGTTCACTTGGCAACCACATAGTTTTAAGTTCAGCCCCTGCTGCACAGTATTTTGAGCAAGTGTCTTTTACTAGAGCTCCAGGTCAGCTACCTTGTGAATTTGGCTGACAAAAACTGTATCAAACCATGTCATATATATGTGTGTTTGTTTGTGTGTACCTTTGTCTAGACATCACATGCTAATTGTAAATGAGCATCACTCTCTACCAGCAAGGTTGTTTGTTTCCAGTCCTTGGTCATGGTGAAATATTACTTTGCTTAGAAATAGGTGAAGGTTGGCAACAGGAAGTGCATGCAACTGTAGATATTCTGTCTGAACCATGCAAGCATGAGAAAGTGGACATTACACATGCTTGCACATGTGTGTGTGTATGTGCCAGTGTGCATCATACATGTTGGTTTATTGATTGTTTTAGGCATGTGGCAGTAATCTTGACATATAAACAGCAATGTCCCCACCCACAATGAAACAATTTCCAGATGCACAAATGTAAACACACACACACAGAGAGGCTTATTTCAGTTTCCATTTCCCAAGGGTTTAGTTAGTTGGTAGAGTATAATTACTTGATGCATTGTGTTAGTTTTATTGCATGGTATCAGTTCCCCCTTGGAAAACAGCTTTTCTCTACATTTTCAATATCTTTAAAAAAGACCAAGTATGTTACAACTACTTATTATTTGTCTTTCAAAGACACATTATAATGTTAATAGTTATATAAGAATGAAAGATAGACAAAGGTGTGTGTTGATAGATATAAAGCAACTTAAATACAAAAAACGACAGAAGTCCAAGGGACATTCACAGTTAATATTATTAGGTTGACGCTCAATGAAGGTAAAAAACGTTATAGAACAATAAACATTCTTCAAGATAGTCTTTCATCAAATACTGGAAGAGATTCCAAAGAGAGACAAAGGAAGAGAGGAAAGAAGATATGAAAAGAGAGCCGTTTGTTTGACCCCTAACCCTATAACTACTCATTATACTAAGGAGACAAATAGGGGAAAATAACTCCTAACACCTGTTGGAAATTTTCAGCTTCAAAAACCACAATTCTGTAATGATTCCATTACAAAGCAGAAACGAGAAACAGAGCAAGAAATCAATGATGTCTCCCTTGTACAGGGTGGGGTTGCTGGGAAGTTTCTGGTTTTGGGTAAAAGAAAACACAAGAATCAATTGATTATGACTTTATGCAACATATTCCCCTTTCAGATTCATATACTTATTGCAGTGGTCCTTCAGTTTTTCTAAGCCCTGTAAAAAGAATTCAGGAGGTCGGGCCTCCAACCAGACCTCTGTAGCAGCAATCACTTCTGAGTTGGAGTGAAATTTCTTTGCTTTGAAATGTTTCTTCAGTTGTGGAAAGAGGGGATAATCGGAAGGGGCCAAGTCAGAAGAGTAAGGTGGTTGGTCTACCAATTCGAAGCCAAAGTCACATATCTTCCTTCATCTTGCAAAAAGAGGAACTTCATGACCGCCCGTGCTTCCATTTTACCAAAATCCACTGCAGGAGATGCCATCATGTGTTAAATCTGCAAAAAAGAGAAAGATGTATTGTATACCATCGTGATTTTTGCATATCTTTTCCTAACTAGTTGTCCTGCCTCCCTTGTAAAGGTAACAGTCTACCCTTTCGTGACACCCTTGACGTATACTCTTGACAGTTTTGGTGACATTGTTTCTTCTTTAACTTATATACATCACAGTATCAGGTAATTTCATTCCAACCAGCTTTGGATCTTCTATAGAAGCTCTTATTCAAATGCAACAACCAATCCGAGAAGTGCCTGTGGCTCAACTAATAGATTTGGTGAGTTGTACTTTAAAAAAAAAAAATCTTTCAATGTGTGTGGGGGGGGTCTTATCTTTCTCCATTTTGTCTTGAATTGTCTTGGAATTCCTTCAAAACAGTCACCGTTGTTCACATTTCTTTTCATGTCAGACACAGCTGACTACCACTACAAAAATCAACTTACAACATGTAATACTGTGATAAAGACGTTCACAATTAATCACATTTCTGAACACCAACCATTTTTTTTTGTTTTTGTTTTTGCTTGCTGAGTCTGGAGGAAGAAGCAAATAGCTATGACCAGTGAAATTGATTGTTGTGATTGAACTGTTGCAAATCAATAACTGCAGAAAAGATATGAGCTGAGAGAAGATTTCAGAGATTGGTGGGGAGGAAGGATTAGAAATAATGGGACTGAAGAGATGTTGAGTGACAAGTGGGCCAGTTGTGCCTAAGTGAAAGAGGTACAAGCCAGCTCCAGAGAACAGAACCCATTATAGTCTCAATAGAAAAGGTACCAATAGGAAACAGCACATCTGGGGTGGGTCTCTAAGTGATTGAGTGCTAATCAGTTGAGTGGCCTTTCTAGTATGAATGATATAATAAATACCTTTTTTTTTTTGTTGTTGCTTTTGGAATATGGAACTAAACACCTGAATTTATTTGATAGAAGAGAGTGGGGTGGGCTCCTGCCAATAACTTGAGGGAATTTGTGAAAATAAGATTAACAAACACTTTGACCTTCATTACTTCGTTTTATGAATGAAAAGGAGGAAAAAGAAAGATCTATATTCACTGTTCACTTCTATTCTCATCTCAACCATCTGTCATTCTCCTAAATTTACCCATCTAGCCATTCCCAATTCTCAGTCATTCTCTTTTTATCCACCTTCTTGTATCTTTAGGGTACACCTTGGCACCTCTTCTCCACCATCTTTTCTTCTCCCTTCCTTGCTGTGGTAGCCATCTATCTTATCTACAGCAACACCTCTGTTCTTGCCCTTTCAACATTTGGTGCAAAGCCACTTCCTTCAATATTGCACCTCCACTCTGCAAAGGGATTTTGTCTTGCAAGCTACCTCACTAGTGCTGGGGCTACCAAAAACGTACCCAGTGCACTCACTAAAGTGGGTTCACATTAGGAAGGATATCCAGCCATAAAAACCTTGCCAAAATACACTTTGGAGTTCAATGCCGCTTTCTTGCTTGTCAGATCCTGTTAAACCATTCAACCTGTGCCAGCATGGAATATGGATGTTAAATGATGATGATGATGATGATATTTAGATGAGAATTAATATAAATGGGAGGTGGGCATCGTTTGAGAAAGTGATACATGTGACATTCTCAGTGTTCAATACATTCAATTTTTACAAGTTACTTTAATATTGTTTGCACTTTTTATTCAGGAACAGCCAGGTAGTTTAAAGGATGTGGATATTGCTGCCACAGGAGGTCGGTTGTATGCAGTCCCAAAGGAGATTTGGCGTTTAATTGATCATTTGTTTAAATATGGTCGATCACAGGTAAGAAAGCTATCCTGGCAGCTTTTTTCATGACTCATTGACTGTAATTTATAAGATTTACAACAAAGGAGTTGTCAGTTCAAACCATGCTATGGCAATTACTACTCTTCTTAACTGAAAATACAATAATTTGCTCTAATAATCCATTTTCAAATATCAGATTTCTATCCGATAAATATAGAGCCAATGATTTCACATAGTCAAAACTTAAACCAAGGTAGGTAATGACAACTCCTAGATACATCAGACAATCCATATATTACAGTCTGACTACATTTTTTTTATCCATCCATTCATTACATCACCATACAGCTTTGAAGAGATGTCCTGCTGAATAAGAAAGCTTTCAATTTTGCCATTCTATTTTCTTGAGGTAAACAGATGTGAATTTCGATTCAAAGCTAATTCCTATAAAATGTTGTTTTTTTTTTGTATAAAATGTAAACTTCCACAAAGCAAACACTTTGTATACATTTATACTTCGTATAATCTTATCATTTAGCTTTTCTTTGTTTCAGTCATTGGCTTATGACCATGCTGGAGCACCACTTTGAAGGGTTCTAGTTGAGCAAATCATCCCCTGGACTTATTTGGTATTCTGTTAGTTCCTTTTGCTGAACTGCTAAGTTATGGGGACATAAACCACTATTGATGTCAGGCATTGTTGGGTGTGGTGGGGACAACCACAATCTCTCTCACACGTGTGTGTGTGTGTATCGACTGGCTTTTACACAGTTCCTGTCTCCCAAATTCATTTAGAAGGCACTGGTCAGCCCTGAAGACATTTGCTCAAGGTACTGTGCAGTGGGACTGAACCCAAAACCACACAGTTGCAAAGCAACCTTTTAACGCCACAGCTTTGCTTGGGTCAGCAGCCACACCTGTGCCTGTATATTTCTTCATTGTTTCTGCATTTTCTTTTTCTATGCTGGCATGGGTTGAATGAGAGTTGTTTAGGCCTAATCTATTTTCGTTCCATTAGTCTTCAAACAAAATGAAGCCCCTGAACTGCGACACATAAATACCGTCACTGTTTTTGTGCCACAGAGACAATGGGGTCTCACACACACACAACTGGTTTCCATACAGTTTCTGTCTATCAAATAATTTCACTCTCAAGGTCAGCCCAAGTTTGTATTGACCCTTCGTAGGCTGGCAGAGTTGGAATTACACTAAAGGCCATTAGGGTCCCCTTTTATTTTTGCACATTTCTACACTATCCATAAAGTAATATTTGTTTGCACCTACTACACTCTCTGAATGGTTGGCGTTAGGAAGGGCATCCAGCTGTAGAAACTCTGCCAAATTTAGATTGGAGCCTGGTGTTGCCATCCGGTTTCACCAGTCCTCAGTCAAATCGTCCAACCCATGCTAGCATGGAAAGCGGACGTTAAACGATGATGATGATGATGATGATGTATATATGTGTGAGTGCATGGTACAGAACAAGAAATTTAGCACTTTTTTATAGTTTTATAAATTATACATAAAGCACTAAATATAAAATAAAACAAAAAGAATAAAAGAAAAAATACATTGATTTGTCGTTCATCGGAATATCTGAAAAAGGAATAGGAAAGAATAATTTCACAGAAGGCCAATGGGGTCCAGTTGGACCCCAATGACCATATTTGATGCTATAACATCCATAGGACTGGGAATTTTTAACTCCAAATTTGTATGTGCCTACATAAACTATTGACAATAAAAGTCATGAGATATAAAATCATTTAAATAAAAAAAATGTAAAAGTTGCATAACTTTTAAAATTTGCTGGGGTCCCAAGGGACCTCCACCGGCCCACGAAGGGTTATACATACATTTGTCAAGTGAACTACAGATCTGCCTACATGGTAAGAAGTTTGCTTCTCACCCACATGGTTTGGATTCAGTCCCACACCATGGCACTTTGGCCAAGTGTCTTCTATCAGTGTCAGGCTGACCAAAGCCTCATGAGTGGATTTGGTAGACGGAAATTGAAAGAAGCCTATCATACATGTGTATATATGTATTATGTGTATGTGTGTATCTTTGTCCACCACTTGACAACCGATGTTGGTGTGTTTACATGCCCGTAACTTAGAGTTCAGCAAAAGAGATTGATAGAATAAGTACTGTGTCAATTCATTCAAATAAAATTCTCCATGGCCATGCTCCAGCGAAGCTGCAGTCTAATCACTTGTGAATTTATGATGCCAAATGTATGATGTAATAAAAAATTGGTTAAAATATTCAGTTGAAAAATTCTCATCTTTTTTACAGGAAGACCTTTTCAAACAAGATGGCCTCAATACTGAAATTTACCAAATTCGAGATTGTCTTGATGCTGGTGCTCCTGAGAAGATTCATATCCTTTTAATTAATACCCTAATCCCATTAATCTTTTTGTTAATTTTCCTATCAAATGTTAATTGAATAAAATGGGATGTTATTACCATTCCATGCAATAGCTGTATAGTGGTTGACTGAAATTTTTCAAATTGTCTTCAGAAGGAAATTCAAAGCCTATTCTGTTTTTCTTTGTTGACATTAAAATCATCACAAAAATGTTAAAGCAAAGAACCATATTGCATTGTTTTGTATTCTTATCATCATTATTTTAATGTTCACCTTTCAATGCTTGCATACATCAGATGGAATTAGTTGAGGTAGATCCTTTTCTACCACTGGATGCCCTTCCTGTTTCCAGCGAAAGTATTATGATTCCCCGGGACCATGTTTTTCATGGAAGATATTGCTTGTATGACAAGGATACTTGTTTATTAGTATCATATGGTACTAACCCCACTCAACCTACATGCACAATGGTCTTCTCAAAGTTTCTGTCTACTAAATTCACTCACAATGCTTTGGTGAGTCCAAGCTATAGTAAAAGACACTTGCCCAGATGGTCAGAAAACCAGCTTCTCAGCCACACCTATCTTAATTAGATACGAGGACCTGCATCTTCATTTCTCACCATCTGTATTGTGGAATCGCACAGGTTTTAAATGAAATGAAAAATATATTTTATTGTATTGTACTGGTGCAATAGACATCAAAGGATTGAAATTGGGACTTTCATGCCAAGGGCAAGAGTAAAGTAAATAGCATTTTTATGGACATGTAACCAAACTGTGGTTTTCCAGGAACTTACTGCCCATGTCAACTTGCTCCTCTTAGATTTAACAATTTTAATCAGTTTCATACACTCTTTACAAATGCCTGTTTTTTTTTTTTTCTGAGTCATAGATTCTGGAGAAATCCCTTTCCTTTGCAAATACAATATTTAAACATCTTGAGATATTGAAATTTATAACTTGTGTATAACAAATCTCTTGATAATTAAATTATTGAAAGAGCCAGGCTGGAAGTCTCTGGATGGGAAATAGAAATGGATAAAAAAAGATAGTTTTTGAGGCTGTTTCAAGTCTCTCTTCTTTTGTAGGCCACTAAGTCATCAGCCATGCCAAATTGTAGAGAAGTTAAACATGTTTTAAAATAATATTTCTTTGACTGCAATGTAGCTGGTAGTATCCATTCTGTGACCAGTGCTTTGATATTGTTCCTGAGGTGTCTGCCAGAACCTGTGATTCCTTGTAATGTTTACCACAAATGCCTTCAAGTCAGCAACAACTACAATTTTTCTCGACAAGTAAGAAATTTGGTTTTGAAAATGTTTAACATTTCCAATGTTTTTGTCTCAGTTCTTGTTAAAGTAATTTTTATATACATGTGTGTCAGAGAGAGATTACGAGATTACACTTTTATGTATGTTTTTGTTGTTCATGGGAAATGAAAAGAGGTTCACCTGCCTCCCTCTCGTCAACACTTGTCTAGCAGTAATCTCTCTGACGATCCTGCCCTTCCCCTGTCACCCAATATAAGCAGCTGCTATCTGACCAACCTGGGAGCGAATTCCCTAACATCCATTCACGATGCCTCCGGCAAGCAAAAAGTGGCTGGTACTCGCCTCTCTCCTCCCACTTCCCTTCTCATGCTTCCTCTTCTTTTGGCTCATCCCCACACGCCCTCCCCCCCAATCTCAAAGATGACCTCCTCACTTCACCCACCCACCTTGTACGTTGTGATCTTCTTAAGCTGGGAACCTCATTCTCTTCCTCTTCTCCACAATCATCATCCAACGAACCATCAATCCTACGAACATCTAAGACGTGACACAGCAATCCATCCACAGAAATGTTTTTGGAATTGGCAGCTGTCACCATTCCTCTGTTCCACTGAGTTGTGCAGCTTACCTTTGGCAACTTGACCCAGACTTCATTTCACACCTCCATGAAGACAAGCCCTCTCTCTCTTTCTCTCTTCCACAAGGCATCCCAATGGTTTACTTGGATGCTGCCATTCATATTTGAATATCACCCTATGTGGCATGGACTCTTCGGCCTGTCCTGATCGGGGCAACCTGTTGTACCAGAATACTGCTTCCAGCGGTGAGACATGTGTCCCCTTTCCGCTGTGACCTTGATCGTTTGATGATGTCTTTCCACAATCCCATTTCCACTCGGCCTGTATTCCGCTCTGAAAAAGCAGTGCACTTTCCACCTTGTTGTCCATCAGCAATTTGTCCACAGCGCTCCGCTCTAAAAATACCTTGTTTAGAATACGTGCCATCTTGTCTGCAGTGCCTGCCCTCAATCCCCACAGTCAACCATTGAAAGGTACGTCCCCTGCCAGTCATCTCCAGTTGTGCTCTACCAAGATGTTTCCCTGCTCATGCACACCTGGAGCAGGGTTGATGGATTGACACCTGTCACAGTTCCTGACCACTTTTTTGGATGCTCTGTCAATCCTCCTGGCGAAATACAGTGCCCTACCCACCCCCGGCTGGTGCATGGTATGATAGTTTCCTTAGTTCGGAGTCAGTTAACCAACACACCAATGCTACCCTTTTCTTCGATTCTTCCCCTAACCCTTTTTCACCCTGGTTAGAACATCTGCCTTGTTTCTCTCTTGGCAGCAGTCAACAAACTGCAAAACAGTCTGTCAGCAGCTGTCTCCCCACCTTTTTTTTCTCCTTTTTCCACACATCAAAAGCATACATGGTGTATGTTTACATTTTTATAACTTCCTCTAACGGTTAGGCTTCCTAATATTTAAATTTATTTCGGTCATCATAAGAAAAAAGTTGAAATGTATAAAATGAAAAACCTGACGTTTTTTTTTTTTCTCTTTCGAAGCTGATTTTTTGTATTTTTATTTTATTTTCTCATCAGGTTCTTAGTTCAATTCCTGAACATAATCGAACTGTCTTCAAGTACATATGTGCATTCCTGCGAGAGCTCTTAGAACATTCGGAAGCTAATAATTTGGATCACAAAACTCTTGGTGAGATTTTTTTATTTTTCATTATATTGTGTTCTGACTTGGTATCCAACTGAGTTTGGTGACTTTGCCTTGTTTAGTAAATGTATTTGTATTTTGTTATTTTCTACAAATAACAGTTCTTCTAATTTGCATACTGCTTTGTTCTGCACGTGGACTTTTGGGTTCTGCTTTAATCAACGAGTCTTTTTGAGTATCGATTGCTCACATGTTCACTCCGTTATTGCTGGGTGGGCCTTCACGTGGATAATTCTGTATTAAAACAACACATTAATTTTACTTTCCTCCTTAAAACCCAAAAACCCCTTCAAATTGCCCTTCCCCTCTACTTGCAAGTATGTCTGACTGGGTAACATGTACCATGCTTTTGTCTAGTGTTTGCATTATCCAGAGCTGTCACTGACACCCTCCTACCTTTGTCCCTGTGGAACATCAAGGATGTGGCAGTTGGAAAAGAAAGACGGTGCTGCTGCACCAGCAGTAAGGCTGATATTCATTCTCCTTGCTCAGGATCATCTCGTGCTACCCCCATCCAGGAACTCAACCCACCATCTTACAGTTCCAACCCATCTAGGCCACACATGCCCTTCCCCCATGACTGAAAATACAACTAACATACTCTATTAACATGACAAAATTTGTTTCATACTATTATTTCTTCAATTCAAACCTTTTTGACTATTAGTGGGATCTGTGAACACAGATGGTTCAGTGGTTAGGGCTTTGGCTTCACAATCAGAAGATCACCAGTTCCATTCTTGGACACAATGATTCTTTGTGTCCTTGAGCAAGATACTTCATTGCTCATCTTCTCAGCAGAAAACACAAAGCAACTGACTCTCTCTCTAACACTTTTGATGTTTTACTAGGACATGAGTGAAAGGCTTAATGCCTGCTCACAACTACACAAGAACCCAAAACAATTAGCAAAAGTAATGGTTAATGTTAGTTTGGTTTTAGAAATATGAAGATGATACACTTGTCATGGCTGGATCATGCACTTCTTAGGAAAGTGTACATCATTAATTCAACCTCTGACTTTCTTTTTCTCAGCTTTCTCACCCCTTCTTCCTCCAGCCCCAATCTATAAACCCCTTTTCTCTGCTGTGTATACACAAAGCCTACTTATTTTAACTGTAAAGTTTGATTGGATCTGAAATCCAACCTAATGGGAGTAGACTCTTAAAATTTTCTCAATTCCTTTATATTCTCGAGTCTAGTTTAACAGCTTTTAAAGTTGAACCTAACACACACACATAAAACTAGAACTAATATAACATCATTTCTCTTATACTGAAAATTGTTATTGATTTCTTCTGTGCTTATCAAAATATCCCTTATAGAATGTTTATAAAATTTGATACCCCTGCTACCCTGAGAGTATAGAGGACTAATGAGTGTAAAAGGGACACAAAATTATGATCATATGTTTTCATTAACTAGGGTTTTAATGAAACACTCTTTCCAATAGATTACGTGATGTTCTATAATGTTAAACATATAATTAATTCAGCATAAAGACATTACTTTTCTATTTCCAGCCTCCATTTTTGGCCACCTGTTCTTACGTCCACTCAAGTCGGAGAGGAATTGTCAGGCAGACACAGAAAAGAAAGCTATGTTTGTATTCCACTTTCTTGTGAATGAGTATGATGAATGAACACCATCACAGCAACATCATCATACCACATTTAAGGGGTTTCTTTTTAAATAGTGTATTATTATTATTATTATTATTATTATTATTATTATTATTATTATTATTATTGTTGTTGTCGTGTGTGGCAGGTGAGGTGGAATGGTAAGATGCTGATCTCAATCACCCTTTCACGCTTGGAACAGATTCACAGGAATCACAAAATATTCTTGAGGAAAGACTTTAAACTTCACAACTTTCCTTTAAACTATAATTTTAAAATTTCAGAACTTTGTAAGAAGTTATTATCATCTTGATTCTTCAAAGAGGTGCAATGCCAAAATGTTTAAAACATTGAATTCCTAGCACCTGCTTCACCAATATCTTATCTGACAGCAAGCAGTTATGTTCTTGGGGGGATAACACATAAAGCTTTTGGCTTAAGATTTCATGCTTATATTTAAAAAAAAAGAAAGAAACAAAAAACAAACCATTATCATCATCATCATCATCATGAATATCATCCTTTCAGGGCTTTCATAAACTGTTGTGTGAGATTCCCCTCCCCCGCCCGTGTCAGTTATTTACCAATGGGAAGATGGCTCTGATCACAAAACATTTAACCTGTGTAAAAGACTTGTTTTTAATATGTGTGTGTGTGTGTACCTCTTTTATTAATCTGTTTGTTGAGTGAGAGACTGGAGACTGGTGTGAATGTTTTCAATATTACGTCTGTGATCCTTTCTGCTTTTGTCTGCCATTCCCAGTTCTTCTGTGGCTCAAGACGTTGCAGCTATTCACACACACACACACACACACACACACACACAAGACAACTAGAACTAATATTCCCAGAATTGGTTTTAAAAGTGGGGGTAGAGTACATTCCTAATATTTAGTTGTTTTTTTTTTAATAGGGGGTAAAAGGCAGCAAAGTTGGCAGAATCCTTTGTGCAAACAATATGCTTTCAGCTCTTCATTTTCTGAGTTCAAATCCTGCCATGTCAACTTTGTCTTTTTATTCTTTCAGGGTCAATAACTTTAAAGTACCAGTTCAGGAGTGGGGGTTGGGGGTTGGGCTGCAATCAACTTGCCTCCTCCTTTCAAAACTTGACTTTTTGCCAAAATTAGGAAGAAATATTTAATGGTGGTGTGAATTGTGTGGTTAATTGACAGACTCGTTAGAACCTCAGATAAAATGCCTTGTGGTATTTATTCGAACACTTCATGATCAAAGTTTAAATCCTGCTGGAGTCCACGTTGCCTTTCGTCCCTTCAGTGTTAATAAATGACCAGCCCAGGGGTCAAGGAGATTGTCTAACACCATCAAAATTGCTGACCCTGTTCCTATTGAGTGAAGTATTTAGCGTGGTCCCCCCTTCTCTGGTCTGGAGTTCAAGTCCCAATGTTTAGCTGTTTCCAGTCAGACTGTGGCCATGCTGGGGCACTGTCTTGAAAGATTTACTCTAACAAATCAACCCCTGTACTTTTTTTTTTTTATAAGCCTGATCTCTTTTTTGCTGAACCCCTCTAAATTACATTATAGAAACAACCAATACCAGTTGTCAAACGGTGTTGGGGGACAAACATACAATGGGCTTCATTCAGTTTCCATCTATCAAATCTACTCTCAAAGCTTTGGTGTGCCTAGAGTTTTAGTCAAAGACCCTGAACCAAGGAGTTATTACAATGGCGTTGAGAAGCAAAAGTCTCAAGGAAAGGGTGAAAAAGCCAAATTCCAATCAAGTGCTGAACTCATTGGTTACATCTTCCTTGAAACTGTAGTCTTGTGTCTCCAATAGAAATCCTTTATTATTAGGAGTGAACAGAAATGCTTAGAATTTCTTTCAGTTCTTTACATTCCTGAGTTCAAATTCTGAAAGGGTCAACTTACCCTTTTACTTTTTTTTCAGAATCAAATAAATTGAGTGTTGGGGGTTGATGTAATCAACTAACTCCCTCCTACGAAAACTGCTGGTCTTGTGCCAAAATTTGAAGCCATTATTAAGAGTAAGAGGCAGAAATCGAGCATCAAATTATATGTGAACACACACACCTTGCTATACTTAGTTGCATTCCTTTGTCTGCTGCAAAGTTTAGTTGGATCTGAAATCCAACTTAATGGGAGAAGACTTACACCACCTTGTCTGTGTCACCTTGTTGCAGGCAGTGGATTAACAAATAAAGCAGATTAACTCTAGTTACGTCCCTTTACATTCAGATTATTGCCAGGTTGTCAACTTCTTGACTTTTGTCTGCTGCTTGATAAATACCAGTCATGCGCTCAGTTTTATTCCCCAAATTCATGACTGAGCTTATTTGGTTGTGCTGTAATACAGTTGGAAGGTGTATAATTTAGGTTTCCATACAAATGAAATTCCTTCAGTTACATTTAAATAAGTGGCAAGGAGCAAGAACCCCCCCCCCTCTTCCCACCATCATTAAAATCTCAGACTTGATGTATAATATATATAAAATTTTGCTAATTAACATCTCTGGTGGCCATGTGGTGAGATTGAGTTCAAACTTGATATAATCTCTTGTAGGAATTACTTCAACCAGGGACCTAATGCTGTCAAGAAAGTCATCTTTACTTATTATTAAGAAGTTTTATCACTAATTCATTATTAGGGTGGTGGATTGACAGAACCGTTAGTGTTGGGCAAAACTATATTTCTCTTTATATTCTGAGTTAAAAATCCTGCCAAAATCAATTTTGCCTTTCAGTCCCCTGCAAGTCCTGGCCATGGAATGGTTAGAGTCTTTGTAGTGAATTCCTTGGCCTTTTATCTAAATTAACTGAAGGTCCATGATGATGGCCTACGAAACTTAAATGTCTTTCATACTTAAGAGATTGATTATAATGATACCAGTGATTTATTCTGGTATAAATTATATTCACTATCTTCTTTCCCTTAAAATTAAGTTTCTGATCAAAATTATTCTTTATAAATCAATGCCAAGAGGTTATGGGAAAGAATGAATGCAAGAGAAATAAATGAGAAAAAAATATAAATTATCAAAGTTCAGGAGAAATTTCAAAAAGTTTCCTGAAATGTCTACACAGATGGAATCTAACTGTGTTGTTAGATACTTTGTTGGTAAAGACTTTAGATATTTTTTGTTCAAATCATCTTAGAATGGGAAAGTGTGAATCGGTAGATGTTAAACGATGACCAGCTGAGTGATTAGTTTGTCGTTAACAAAATGTTATTATGTCTGCCGGGTGGGGAGGGGAATCTCTCATCTTGATATGAGACTTGGACAGCAATATATACTGGACAAGAGAGGCTTGTTTACCATGACCATCCTTTCAAGGATTAATCTTCCCATCTTTAAAAAGGACAATGAAGTCATTTCTGTTGTCACTCATGCATTTAACCTTCACTAACATATTTATTTAAATGTTCTTCTTTTGAGCCCATGTTGATTACAAAATGGAAGAAAAACTATTTTGATTAAAAGAACAGTAAAAGTGAACAGCTTTGAAATACTTCCCAACCTCTCTATTCTCTGAACACATTTCACTGTCAATGAATGATTTTGTACATAGTAAAAAACATATCTTGTGAAACTGAAGCAGTTTGTCATTGTGTGTGTTGAGACACTTGTCCAAGCATCTATTTTCAGACACTTCAACAGTTTCTCAATTGATATTTATTCCTTTGAATAACAAGAGATGGATTTTAATATTCAAAAGTCATTGTTTGTAATGGATTCTGTTAAAATTGAAAGTGCAGGGTAAACTACATGTGCCAAGCATTTTTTCTGTAGCTAAATTAAAATCTGAACTAACACAACTGCTCTGTGATTATAGATATATATATCAGAAAGACTATGTTTATAACATAGACACTCGGTGCTCCCCTCTTCAAGTTGTAAGCTTATATCCTACAGCATGTATTGCTGTGATTATTCAAAACTTATTCCAGGTTGTGAAAATTCAGGACAGGGCTTCCAAAAGTTACTGAAGACGAGTTTGATGCTTTTAAGACAAATTAAAATACACACACACACACACACACACACACACACACACACACACAAGCTTGTTCTTAACAGTCTTGAAAATTGCTTTCTTAAAATGTATAAGCAAGCTTCTGTTTGGCCTCACTTTATATATATATATATATATATATATATATATATATATATATATATATACACACACATACATATATATATACACACACATACATATATATATTCACACACACACATATATATTCACACACACATATATTCACACACACATACATAGATAGATATGTGTGCAGCTGGCTAGAAACTTTCTTCCCAACCATGTAGACTCAGGTTCAATTCCACTGCACAGCACCATGGTTGTGTAGCTTCTATACCCTCCAGGCTAACCAAAGCCTCAAGTGGATTTGGTGGACAGAAATTGAAGTCTGTCATATCTATTCATGCTTGTAAACAAGCATCACTGTCATACAAGTGGTGTTCATTGTGAAAAACATGTCAGGTCATGTATTCCTCTTGCTTGGAAACTGAAAGGGTTGCCTCAACAAATTTTCATCTGACCCAAATGTGGACAAGTAGATGTTAAATGACTGTATGTATGTGTGTGTGTGTGTGTATATATATATATATATATATATATATATATATATATATATACACACACACACACATTTTCCTGTTTGTATCAAATATAATCCAAAACATGAGTATATATTTATTAACTGGAGCCAGAGCAACTCAAGTGCCAAGAGTTTCATGCATTGGCACTTATCAATGCACAAAAGACAACCCTTGGGTCACTAAGTTCTGCCAATTAATAAATTAATTATATGTGCATACACACACACACACACACACACTTTCATTGTCTAAAAAGTTAGACTTCAGGTTGTATCACAAAACTAGCAGCAATATACAGTGTAGCTGCCTGTATACCACAAAAGCACTAACCCAGTCACAGAGGCCATGTTTAAAGCATACATGCTGTTAAGATCAATAATTCTTGCATTAACAAAAAAAAAAAAAAAATTACTCGCAGATGGCAATAAAAGTATTCCTTGAAACAAATGTGTCGTCATCATCATCGTATCCGCTTTTTCCATGTTTAGCATGGATCAGATGGAATTCAGTGAGACAGGTTTGCTGCAGCCTGATGCATTTTTTGTCACCAACCCTTTCCAGGCAAGCTCTTCCCATCCACTCCTCATCACGAGATGTTTAAGGGATACTGGAAACGAAAGACACCATATGATGATGGTGACATCACATGTCATCAACTTGTGATTGGTCAGCCTTAGAAGACACCTGCCCCCAGATGCTCTGCAGTAGGACTGAACCTGAAACTCTACTGTTTGGAACTTAATAAAATGACATTAACACTGCATCCTAGAAGCAAAAGTAAGTTGAGTAACTCGATTAACAGAAGGAAATATTTCTAGATGGATTCCAACCCATGCTAGCATGGAAAGCGGACGTTAAATGATGATGGATTGCTTCAAACATATTTGTTGAGTAACAATGCCTACATCTAAGCTCTTTCTTTTTTTTTTAAATGGTTGTATGTTTTTTTTGTGGGTCCTATTTTAACAGCCATTTTCTGGTGGAAAGTGTTGCAATATATAAGGACCCAGTTTCTATCCCAAGTTGGAGTTATTTCAATTGATTTAAAATGTTCCTCAGAAGTATATAATCATAAACTTTGTTTCCTTATAAAAGTGCAGGTTTTCTGTTTGACCATTCAGCCTTGATAATTAATTTGAAAGTAGACAGGCTTCAGACTGACTTATCTTTCTCCTGAAGATTTCTTTCCTCATAAGAAAGAGTGACAAAGCTATCTGTCTGTACTCAGGTTACCCAACAGATTTTGGGACATCTCTTTCAGTTATATTAGTACAAAAAAAAAAAAAAGAACTTGAGAAATATTTTGTTTGGAAAATAAATATTTCTATTTCTAGATCACTCTATTGCTCTTAGTCATTTAACTGCTATTATTGGTATCCACTCCTCCCAGTAGCACCAGAAAATGCTTCAAGTTTTTATGGTTATGTGGAAGTGGACTAATGAGACAGTCCTATCAAAGAATATGCCAAAGAAAACAATGCACGATGTACATGCATGTAGCTCGTTAATCAAGAGAGTATTCTAATCACTCAATTAGATTGCATTTTTCATTTTTCTTTTCTACAATGACTTATTAGCTTCATTAAGAAAGCAGAACTTTCTAGAAGTATCTTTTAGTTTAGCCTCCCCTTTAAAAACCAGATATCAACATTTAATATCTCTGCCCTTTAAACAGTTGTCATTCCTGCATTTTATTTACTTTAAATCTGTGGTTTTAACCTTTGTAGCTCAGCAACAAATTATTTCTAAGAAAAATCACCCCCACCCCCCTAAAGCAACCAGCACCACCTCCTTGTCAGCTCACATTCACCCTCCAAAGGGGTGCTACTATCCCGGTTAAGAACCACGCTTTTAAATCTTAATGGAGAATTTAGTATCAATTTAGATTTAAATGCAAACCAATTCACTCTTTTTATAAAGTGAAACTACCATGACAGAATAAAGTGACTTGCTCAAGGCCAGAATCTTATTGCTCTCTTGAAACACCAACAGCAGCAGCAGCAGTAGTAGTAGTAGTTGTAGTATTTCTATTCACTTCATTTAAACTTCACAAAATGATTTGGGGGAAGAGAAAAAAAAGTCACAAGTCCTAAATCAGATTTTCTCGCATCTAAAAACATTTCACTTAAAACGTTACTATCATTATCCCAAAGGATAATAAACATGCTCAATTGTAATCTAACTCTCTCCAAAGTTATTTCTTTTAAATTATGGTAACAAAATAAAATTATTCAACTGAATATTTGTACCTTTTTTTTCTTCTTGTTATCCTTCTTGCACAATTCGTCCAAAACTATCCGACAGATTCTTTAACCTTTCTTATCAACCAGATTTCCTTTGAAATGCACTGCTTTTGTTTCAACTAATTTTGAAAATGAAGAATTTTTTTAACATAATGCCATTATTAAACTGTTCTTTTTATCTTAAATTGAACATGAAATTTTGACGAACAGTTTTAATTTAGAGTCACTTAAAAACAGGAAGTTTGTATCATAGAATCAGGAGCAGTTACTTAAAAACTTTTACCTTTTCTATTGCCTCTGTTCTTGCAAGCTTACGGGGGGGTCTGGTACATCCACCACTGTTCCCCCTCCCCACTCATCTACTTCTCTTTCCACCTCAACCTTTTCTATACAACCCTCTCAAGTCCCCTCATACCTGCAAACGTTGACTAACAACAGTTTAAACTTGACAACTTTCAGCAACATGAAACTCAGTCAGTCAGAAGTTTCTCTCACAAACAATGCTTCCTGTTACTCAATGATCAGAAAAACTTTTTTAATCTTTTTTTTTCCTCAGTATTGCCTCTCCTTATATGGAGTTTTATATGTAAGTAGTACCAATGAAATAAAGCATGTCTGGTTATAGAAACTAAGATCAATACTCCAATAAATTGTTAAATCAAGAAATGATTCATTCATTAGGAAATTTGTTTAATATGTTTGCTTCTTGTTTAATTAGAATTTTTTATGTCCCACATTACAGCATAATTTTCAGTTGAGCGTTTATGCTTGAATACTGACATGTATAGTTAAAATATTCTAAAATAGTGTCATTAATTTAGAGATTATGGTCTTGATTTGAAGATTAAGATTGAAGAATAATAAATCAGGCATTACTTTCCAAATTACACAAAGTTAAAAACTTGAATATTTCTGCATTCTTTATTTTTTACTGATCCAACTCTAAGACTAACTAAATACAGCCATGAAGACTATTTTAAAACCAATCAGTCCAGTCTATTTCAACCCTTTTGATAACAACCTGCCTGAAACCACCCTAAGTTCCACAATATAAAACTTCCCGTTTTAAAGACTTCCATCAAAATTTCAAGTTTTATTTGTGTTTCAAACACTAAATAAGACATTTTTATTAAATTCTTCATTTCTTTTAAAATGAACTGAAACAAATAAAATAGATTTTAACAGAAACCTAGTAACAAAAGGGAAACCACTTCAAAATGCATAAAAGTTGAACTAAGACAAATATATAAAGATCCAAAATTGAGATTTTACTATATATATTTTTTTTTTCTTTCAATTATAAAGAACACTCAACCTTCAGATCATAGCCCTGCTACATTTTACCAATAAATCTATATTAGCTGCAAAATTATTCTATTTTTGGTTGTTAATTATGGGATTCTGTTAGCAGCAGTATACCTCAAGAGTTACAAGATCAACTTTTCTAAGGAGAGACGTATTCAGAGATAATGCAACTTTTTTATTTCTTTTAGTAAAATTTAATTGGTTGAAAATTTAGAAAATATCTCCACATCAAGAGTTAGAATTGACTTAAATTAGCTGTACATTACACTTACATAATGATAGCATTTAAAATGGTAATTTAAGGTCAGTTAAACAATATCAGGTTGCTCTTCTACTACTGAGAACATGTAATCCAGTACAACCTGTTGCATGATTGGGTCACTGACAAGTAAAAAGGCAAGCTTGCTTGGTGATGATGGTGATTTTGGACACACTATGGGTGGAGGAATACAGCAGTGTCACCTGCCATCCAATGAAGTCAAGGATTGATGATGCTCAGTAGTTGTAATGAAGGCAATCTACAAGGTAAGCTAGGAAACGCAAATGTTCCGCAAGGACATTCAACCAGCTGATACCATTTTTCTCAGAAGAAGATAAAAGAAAAGACAATTTCATCTATGGCAAATAAAGTGAGTTAACGGTTGTATCCTACACCAGTTCCGCATAACCAGCCCCAGCCTATTCAAAATTATCTGATGCCAGTGCCGCCTTGACTGGCTTCCGTGCTGGTGACACATGAAAAGCACCACATAGTGCTTTTTATGTGCCACCAGCACAGACGACACTCAAGGGGGCGCTGGCATCAGCCTCGTTCAGATGGTTCTTTTTATGTGCCACCAGCATGGACACAACTCAAGGCGGCGCTGGTATCAACCTCATTCAGATGGTGCTTTTTATGTGCCACCAGCATGGACGCCACTTAAGACGGCGCTGGTATCAGATGGTACTTTTTATGTGCCACCAGCATGGACGCAACTGAATGCGGCGCTGGCATCAGCCACCTTCAGATGCTGTTTTTTATGGGCCACCAGCATGGACGCAACTCACGTTCGTTCGTTCATTAGTTTGTTCGCTCCTTCGTTGGTACGTACGTACGTACGTTCGTTCGTACGTACGTAATTACGTTCGTTTCTTCGTACGTTCGTTCGTACGTTCTCTCTTACGTATGTACGTACGTTCGTTCGATCGTTCCTACATACGGATATATATACGTTCGTTCGTTCTTTCGTTGGTACGTACTTTCGTTTGTTCGTTCGATTTTTCTTTCGTTCGCAGGTGCGTACGAACCTTCGTTCGTTTGGTCATTCGTACGTAGGTACGTACGCACTTTCGTTCGTTCGGTCGTACGTACATATGTACGTACGTTCATTCGTTAGTTCATTCTTTCGCTCGTTTGTCCGTACTTTGTATGTACGTACCTTCGGTCGTACGTACGGATGTATGTACGCACGTTCGCTTGATCGTATGGACATACGTTCTTTCGTCTGTTCATTCGAAATTTCTTTCGTTCGTTCGTTTGTTAGTTCGTACGTACGTACGTTCTTTCGTTCAATCGTGCGTTCGTTAGGTTGTTCGTTTCTTCGTTCGTTCGTACGTACATATGTACCTACTTACGTACGTTCGAACAAACGAAAATAATTACGAACGAACGAAGATACGTATATAAGTACGTACGTACGTACCAACGAAGGAAAGAACAAACTAATGAACGAACGTACGTACGAAACAACGAACAAACGAATGAAAGAACGTAATTACCACGTACGAACGAAAGAATTAACGAATGAACGACAGAAGGACGAACGATCGAACAAACGAATTAACTGACAAACGTAGGTACATACGAACGAAGGTACGTACGTAAGTAAGAACGTACGATCGAACGAACGTAATTACGTACGTACAAACGAACGAACAAACGTATGTAGGTACGTGTATAAGTACATACGTACGAACGAACGTAAATACGTCCGTACGTACGTACCAACGAAGGAACGAACATACAAATGAACGAACGCACGTACGTACGTAGGAACGAACGAACAAACGTATGTACGTACGTACGAAACATGAAAGAAACGAATGATAGAACGTAAGTACATACGTAAGATCGAGCGAACGAACAAATGATCGAAAGAAGGAACGAATTAACGAACAAATGTAGGTACATACGTACGAACAAGCGTACGGACGACGGAACAAACGAACGAACGAACGTACTTGCGTACGTAGGAACGAACGAACGAACGAGCACACGAAGGAGCGGACGAACGTACGTACGAAAAAATGAACGTACGTATGTACGAACGAAAAAAATGAACGAAAGAACGAACGAATGAACGAACGTAGGTATGTACGTACGAACGAACGAACGAACAAACAAACACACTAACGAACGTACGCACGTACGTACGAACAAACGTAACAATGAACGTACGTATATACATACGAACGAACGTAGGTATTTTGTACATACGAACGACCGAACAAACGTACGTAAGTAGGTAAATATGTACGTACGAACGAACGAACAAACGAACACATTAACGAACGTACGCACATAAATACGAACGAACGAACGTACGATTGAACGAACAAACGAACGTACGTACGAACGAAAGAACTAACGTGCGAACGAACGAAAGAACTAACGTACGTACTTACGAACGAACGCAATTTAGGAACGAACGTACGTACATACGTAAGAATGAACGTACGTATGTACGAACGAACAAAGGAACGAAAGAACGATCGAACGAACGAATGAACGTACGTAAGTAGGTACATATGTACGTACGAACGAACGAATATACGAAGGAACAAACGAACGAAAGAACGAACGTTGGTACGTACGAACGAACGAACGAACAAACGAAAGTACGGTCGTTCGTTCGTTCGTACGTATGTACCTACGTTTGTTAGTTAATTCGTTTGTTCGATCGTTCGTCCTTCGTGCGTTCGTTCTTTTATTCGTTCGTACGTACCTACGTTCGGACCTACGTTCGTTCGTTCGTTCGTTCGTACTTAGGTACGTATGCACGTTCGTTCGTTCGTTCGTTCATTCGTAAGTACGTACTTACTTATATACGTATGTACGTAATTACGTTCGTTTGTTCGTACGTTCTTTCGTTCGTTCGTTCGATCGTTCGTTCGTACTTACATACGTACGTACGTACTTTCGTTCGTTCGTACTTACGTACATACGTACGTACGTACATTCGATCTTTCGTTCGTTCGTTCGTAAGTACGAACATTCATTCGTTACTTCGTTCTTTCGTTCGTTCGTTCGTTCGTTCGTTCGTTCGATCGATCGTTCGTACGTACGTACGTTCATTCGTTCGTACGTACGTACGTTCGCTCGTACGTTAACTCTTACGTATGTACGTTCGTACGTTCGTTCGTTCGCTCGTTCGATCATCCCTACGTACGGATGTATGTACGTACGTTCTTTCATTCGTGCCTAAATACGTACCTAAGTACGTTCTTGCGTTCGTTTGTTCCTTCGTACGTACGGTCGTTCGTTCGTTCGTACGTATGTACCTACGTTTTGTTAGTTAATTCGTTTGTTCGATCGTTCGTCCTTCTGTCGTTCATTCGTTCGTTCGTAGTACTTACGTTCTTTCACTTGTTTGTTCGTTATTTCGTACGTACGTACATATGTGAGTACGTTCGTTCGTTAGTTCGCTCGTTCATTAGTTTGTTCGATCATTCCTACGTACGGATGTATGTACGTACGTTCGTTCGTACGTACGTTTGTGTGTTCGTTCGATCTTTCTTTCGTTCTCACATGCGTACGTTCGCTCGTTTGACGTTCTTATGTACGTACTACGTACGTACGTACGTTCGTTCTTTTATTCGTTCGTACGTACCTACGTTCGGACGTATGTTCGTTCGTTCGTACGTACGTAGGTACGTACTCACGTTCGTTCGTTCTTTCGTTCGTTCGTTCGTTATATGTACGTACCTTCGGTCGTTCGTTCGTTAGCTCTTTCGTTCGTTAGCTCTTTCGTTCTTTTGTTCCTTTGTTTGTTCGTTCCATCGTTCGTTCCTTCTTTCTTTTGTTCGTCCGTTCGTTCGTTCAATCGTTCGTTCGGTCGTTCGTACGTTCAGTCTTATGTATGTACGTACGCACGTTCGTTCTATCGCTCGTTCGATCATTCCTACGTTCGGATGTATGTACGTTCGTTCGTACGTACGTTCGTTTGTGTGTTCGTTCGATCTTTCTTTCGTTCGCACATGCGTACGTTCGTTCGTTTGACATTCTTATGTACGTATTACGAACGTACGTACGTACGTTCGTTCTTTTATTCGTTCGTACGTACCTACGTTCGGACGTACGTTCGTTCGTTCGTTCGTTCATTCGTACGTAGGTACGTACGCACGTTTGTTCGTTCGTTATATGTATGTACCTTCGGTCGTTCGTTTGTTAGATATTTCGTTCGTACGTACGTACGTACTTTTGTTCGTTTGTTCGTTCGTTCTCTTGTTCCTTTGTTCGTTCGTTTCATCGTTCGTTCCTTGTTTCGTTTGTTCGTTCGTTCGTTATTTCTTCTGTTCTTTCGTTCATACGTACGTACTTACGTTCTTTCATTCGTTTGTTCGTTGTTTCAAACGTATGTACTTACGTACGTACATATGTGCGTACATTCGTTCGTTCGTTCCTACGTGCGTACGTTCATTCGTTAGTTCGTTCGCTCATTATATTGTTCGTTCCTTCGTTGGTACGTACGTACGTTCGTTCGTACTTACGTACGTAACTTCGTTCGTTCGTACTTTCATACATACGTACGTACGTTCGTTCTTTCGTTCATTCGTTGGTACGTACGTAAGTACGTACGTTCATTTGTTACTTCGTTCTTTCGTTCGTTCGTTCATACGTTTACTCTTACGTATGTACGTACGTACGTACGTTCGTTCGTTCGTTAGTTCGTTCGTTCCTTGATTTCGTTCGTTCTTACGTACGTACGTACGTTCGTTCGCTCGTTCCTACGTACGGATGTATGTACGTACGTTCGTTCGTTCGTTTGTTTGTTCGTTCGATCTTTCTTTCGTTCGCACATGCGTACGTTCGTTCGTTTCTTCCTTCGTTCGTTCGTTCGTTCGTTTGTTCGTTCGTTCGTACGTCCGTACGTTCGTTCGTACGTACATGCGTACGTTCGTTAATTTGTTCGATTGTTCGTTCGTTTGTACGTACGTACGTACGTACATACATATGTACCTACTTACGTACGTTCGTTCGTACGTTTGTTCGTTCGGTCGTTCGTACGTACATACATACGAACGTTCGTTCATTCACTCGTTCGATCGTTCGTTCGTTCCTACTTTCGATCGTTCTTTCATTCGTTTGTTCGTTCTTACATTCATACGTTCATTTCTTTATTCGTTCGTTCGTTCGTACGTACGTACGTTTGTACATACTTTCTTCCGTTCGTCCGTTTCTTTGTTCGTTCGTTAGGTCGTTCGTTCGGTCATTCGTATGTACGTTCGTTCGTTCGTACATTCTTACGTACGTACGTTCGTTTCTTCGTTCATTCATATATATGTACGTACCAACATATGTACGTACGAACATACGTAGTTCGTTCGTTCGTTCGTTCGTTCACTCATACGTACATACGTCTATACGTATGTACGTACGTTCCTACGTTTGATCGTTTTTTCGTACGTTCGTTCATTCGTTCGTACGTACGCACATACGTACCTACGTTCGTTCGTTCGTTTGTAAATTCGTTCGTACGTACGTTCTTTCTTTCCTTCGATCATTTGTTCATACGTACGATCGTTCGTTCATACGTATATACGTTCGTTCGTACGTACCTACCTTCGTTCGTAGGTACGTACGTACGTTCGTTCTTACGTACGTACATTCGTTCGTTCGTACATTCGTACGTTTATTCGTTTGTCCGTACATTCGTACGTATGTACGTTCATTCGTTCGATCGTTCATTCATACATATGTACGCTCAAACATGCACTGGCATCAGCCTCGTTCAGATGGTGCTTTTTATGTGCCACCAGCAAGGACGCAACTGAAGGCGGCGCTGCCATCAGCCTCGTTAAGATGCCGCTTTTTATGTGCCACCAGCACGGACGCAACTCAAGGCGGCGCTGGCATCAGCCTCGTTCAGATGGTGCTTTTTATGTGCCACCAGCCCGGACGCAACTCAAGGCGGCTCTGGCATCAGACTCGTTCAGATGTTTTTTTTTAATATGGCTTCCGTGCTGGGGGCACATAAAAACAACTATATGAACGTGCCTGACTCCAGCGCCGCCTTGAGTGGCGTCCGGGCTGGTGGCACATAAAAAGCACCATCTGAACGAGGCTGATGCCTGCGCCTCCTTTACTGGCTTCCGTGCTGGTGGCACATAAAAATCTTTTTGCACCATAATCATATGTAAATAGTAATCCTACAAATAAAGTTACCAATTTTTTATTACTTCGCTCTCTCCGCGACGAATTCTCTTCTCAACCCCACTCGCCTCACCACCGCTGCACACTGTTACCAAACAGCAAAAACTTTCTCTGGTCACTACAGCCATCATCCTCAACGTGTCTCGAACGGACTCTAGTCATTACCAAAAATTCCAGCCTATTTCTATGTTTTGGATGTGTCCCTTATCCCGTGTCTTATCATCACCCCGATCTTTCTGACCTGGCTATTTTATGTTTTATTTCCTTCAATTCTTACAATTGAATAATGATGAATGCATCCATAATGAACTACTTTGCTTCAAAACTTCGATAAACCAGTCTGGAAATCTTTTCTTCTACATCAGGATCGCCAGATAAGTTGACAAGTAATGCATTACGTTACTTTTCAAGACAGCACATGACTATTAATGTGTTCGACTAAAGGCGAGCTAAAATCTGTAACTTTTCTATTTTATTTTAAAATATATACTCATGATAATTCTAGCCAGTCAACAAAATTTATAGACAAATTAAATGAAATCTGTTTTATCATTCTAAAATACTTTGATTCATATTGTATTATAAATGCAGTCAGGATTTGGTAGCTTTATTTGTGGAAACTGACCTCCGACTGACTGAGCGAGAGAGTACACTTCAAATTATGCAGGGTCCGAATAGTAAGATTTCGGCGGATAAGGTCCGCCTTGTCCGCCAAGTTTTCTATATTCTACGAATATTTAATAAAATTTTCAGTGACGAAAGGATTACGTTGAAATCTTTCAGACATCACATGCGTGCAATTTTATTGGTAGAAAGTCTTCATTTCAAATAACCAACAAACTGCTTCTCTACTCTTGCTGCATCATTACACAGATACAACCTTGTAATAATTCAGGCTTGACCAACAGCTGTCTCCTAAAACCCTTCAGACACTCTCTTTTATTGGTCAACCTAGATTACGTTCAGAAAAAGAAGAAGAAAAATTCCCCACAAAACAGATATTTACTTGATTGCAAAAAACAATCAACTTTGCTAAACATTTTCAATCTGTGTAGTGTTTATTTTTGTTTGCTGTTTTTTAAAATCTTTTTTTAATCAAGTGAGAAGGGTCCATGCCCCTTTACAGGGCTCCTGAGATCAGCGTTAAATATTCTCAAACCTGGCTCAAATACTTGCAACAGAGGTCTTCAATAAAAATAAAAAGAACAAAGTGAGCAGCGGGGGCGATGGTGGGTCACACATACAAGAACAAGCGGTGTACTCAGCCGCGACCCGGCAGTAATGACTATTTAACAACTTCGATACTGTACGCTGAATAAATATCGTTACTAAGGCAGCAGGACAGGATGTGACGCAAGTTTACCATAGCAACAGGGAAGTTGTAGTATTTGGATGTTTCGCGCAATCTAGTGAATTTCAATAAACAGAAATCCATGTAAGATATTGATTTTATAAAATTTCCATTTTCTTCTGAATCGCTTTTGTTTGAATAGTTTTCTCAGATTAATAAATATTTAAGGAAGTTTTCAGAGAATGAATGACATTACATGTGTACGCGTGTTTTTATTAGTATGAGGTCACGATTTCGATACGTAAGCAATTTATATTCTCTTCTCTCGCCACAGGAACATACGGACATGGAAGTAAAATAGAATTTGCTTAAAGTCGATGACTTTTGAATAACTTTGTGGTTTCCATTTTTGTAATTAGTGATAGAAAAATAAAAGAAACAAAATAAAATCCGAATACCCTTATCCAAAAATTTTATTGTGATTACATACACGCAAGCTTACATTTTCAACTGAACGATAGATTTACTATCAAAGTAAATTGGTAAATTAAAATTCTTGAAAACGTGAAACAAATTTTGTTTTGCTAGTCCGAATTACACAACCAAACACAATTATTCCCTGTATCTGGATTTTTCCTCTTAAAGTCGAGGGGTTAGCCAGCAGCATCGCCCAAACACTAATCTGTGATTTAGTTTGTTATCAATAAATACAGGTAATGTTTACAACTTGACCTGGAAACGAAAATCAAAAAAATAGTGCAATGGGTGTTAAAAAAAAAAAAAAATGTGTAGGAAACGAATATGCAAAAAAAAAAAAAAAAAATGCGCGCAAAGCAACGGGGGCGGGGACCTCGGAAAATTCACAAGATCCGGGTTTTTCCTTCATAACTTTTAGGAAAATAGTTTTTTTTTTTTCAATGAAATTTTATATAAAATACCTTTCAAACGGCATACATTACGATTATAAAGTAATTTATGGGGAAAATCTTGTAAAAATTTAACTCTAGGACAAACTGTATCCCACACTGTTTAGATGAAGTAAAGTATCTCAAACAAGACTCAGAGGTGGATCAGTGAACACCATGCAACTGTAGCCATTCCTTAATCCCAGTCATATTCTATCACAATTTAAAAACTTTTCTGTAGTTTAGTCACTGATGGTCCAACCATGAAACAGATAGTGGCTCGTTTACATAATGAGTTGAGGCAGATCCTCATTTCGAAACCCCTTTATGAGGATTTCTTTCCTCATTCTTATATTGATTTCTAGCCCTTTTAAAAGGCTTCTATTTCTTAACATCTTAAATAGTTATGTTATTGAACTGCCAATTTGAATGGCCTGGGTGGGATTTTCCTGCAGGGGTTTCATGAATTTTTCACATTTTAACTTACCCAGTAGTTGAGAATAAAATCTGTATTATCTTGAAAAGATATTTGCAATAGATTCAGTGGCATAGCTTATAGAGTGTGCTGTCCTGAGAAGCCCTTCAGGGTCACTCCCCTATTCATTTGAGTACATCCAAGTGTTCTAACTGGTCTGCTCATTTGTTATCGCATGAATCTTATTTCAATACCCAGAGTGACACCATTGCACAGAAGATTCCTTCTTGACTTTCCCTTTCAGAAGAATGCTTTTTTCACCTGCCGGTGTGACTCCATCAGGAGCTAAAGTACCTGAGTACCATATGCCAACAAATAATTATTTGTCTGGAGACTGGAAGTCCCATAACTGGAGAGGTCCAGCATATTATGTACCAAGTGAAAGGAGATGGATTGCATACCATAACTACAGGACTTTACCAGATTTAATCAAGAGGGACAGTATGGACATACAATGTGAAGATCAATATGTCGACTTTGTTCGAACAAGAGACACTCCATCATGTAAGCTTTTTCCTTTTTATATTTCTGAAATAATTACTTTTGTTTAATATTACAGTGATTGTTGTTGCCCAAACAAACCAACTTGAATAAAATCCTTACTATATTAAACAGAGACACTCATATAAATAAAATCTGTAAGTGAATGATAAAGGGATTTAATTATAGTTTATTATTAGCTGGCAGAATCGTTAGTATGCCGGGCGAAATGCTTAGCGGTATTTTGTCTGTCACTTTGTTCTGAGTTCAAATTCTGCTGAGGCAATGATGATAGCCCACTACCTTTGGAGATATGCTGTGATTGTTTCCAGTATAATCAAGTATATACAGCAAGTAGAGGCTGGCATGTGAAATAATTATGAACTATTCTTTATAACTTTGTACCCAAGATACATCATAAAAGACCCCCAATTTTCATATTATTCAACCTAATTGGTTCTAAACATAAATAAACTTTGTTTCTCACTTTGTAAGATGAAAAGCATCTTATTTGAGTGATCAGGAAGTTGATTTGGTAAAACAATGTCACAATAATCAAGTTTACCGTAAATATGTCGTTTGAATCATGCAAGTGGTTTTCCATCTCTTTATTTTCTGTCCAATGGTCTTTTTTAACTCAATAATTTCTTTATACAAAGATTCATTTACTTATTTTCATGTTTCCCAATGTTTCTAAAATAATATTTTAAATAAATAATGTATTATGTGATAAATAGACTATTTTCTTTTTAAAAAATCTATCACTTTTTTATTTTTTTAGGTTTTCGATATAGAAATATTGGCATACTTCCAAGTATACATCCCCATTTGATGTTAAATGGCTACAAGCGGGAACTCTTGTATTCTCAAACAGCAAACAAATTTCACATGGCACCTATGCCATGCAGACGTTATTACATAAACTATCACGATGTCTTAGACGAAAAGCTTTACAGGCGACATAAAGACGTATCTTCGATTTTTAAAATAGGGCCCTGCGATGTACCCAATTATGGCCATATTCCAAACATTGTTTCAGGGAAGACAAGCTTCACAGAAGAAATTGATCGGAATAACCCTATGTACGAAAATGTTTTTTGCACAGGAACACAGTACACTCATCGCATTGACAAGCCATATCATTAAGTTTCCAAAATGAATAGAAACTCTTCTCATTTCACTGATCGTCTTCAGTCTACAAACAATAAAATAACATAAAAAATATTGTTTTATATTCATTTCCATCTCCACACATATGAAAACAATAATATAGAGAGAAGATTAATCAAAATTATGTATAAAAATATCTTTATTACAAGTTGTTGTTGATAAAACAGGAAATTTAGAAAACTGATTTTTTATACACTGACTTGACAAATAGCTGCTTTCCAATAACTGTCAGGTGTACATGATACAATAAAAGAAAACAAAAAATCTTTGATGAATTTATCAGCAGCTCATTAACTCCAAGAAAAAACCTATCATCAAAATACTTACAGGTGTCATACAACAAACGCATCATTTAACATCAACTTTTAGGTTGATGTTTACAGCAGCCAATTCTGCGACAAGGTAACGGAACACATATGGAATGGTGATATTTTTAATAGTCTCTGACTTCTTACATAACATGCATGACCAATGTTGCATATCATAAGCTATTTTTGTGCTATCAACCGGGGACTGAATAGGAGAAAGTATATTTCCACATTCAGTGCAAACTTTTGTCTGAAATAAAATTAAAAAAACATGATTAAAAAGACCAAAGACCTGAACATCAGGTGTTCAATCCCTACTACAATGATTATAAAAGAGAGATTATCTTTTTAAGGGTTCTACCTGGAGGGAAAGGCCCTTCCAGATCAGTGAAATCAACATGGTTTGGTGTCCCTTGAGAGTTCACCCTGACATTTCATTACCCCTATTTTTATCTATAATCCAGCTTTACCCTGGCTATTTCCATTCTCTTTTCTATAATATGAGTAGCCTCAACAAGAAACCCATTCTTTGCTGGTCCCCTTCTATAATTTAACCCTTCATCCCCAAGTATAAAGCTGCCTCCCTCTCTTCTGTAGTCCCCCTCAGTTGAAGGGGATCTTAACCTTGTGTGCTGCATGGCAACAAACACATAAATACTGGTGTCACACAAACACACTGTAAATTGAGGGGCATTTGGAAGGGTACCCAGCCATAAACACCATGGCAAAGCAGGTACTGATGTAGCCCTTGGGGGCCATTGGATCCTGTCAAACTATCCAACAAAAGACATCAAGGAACATGGTCACTAAATGACGATGGTGTGTAAGAGGGGACTAGCATGCATGAGCCCCTGACAGTCTTCCTTCAACAAAATTTTAAAAAAGAAAAGAAAAAAAAAGCTCTGCTTAGGTGGCCTGCACATAGGTATGTATAGATCTATGGTTAACTTTGATTGATGGAGGCCTGAGAAAGATATTAAAAAGAACTTGTCAAAATTGTTGAATAATAAGAAAAGCAACACTGACCAGGCATCGGTCAGTACAGTTGAGTAAACGGTCTTGCAAAAGAAACGAAGAACCATGTGCAATGAGGGCATCTCTTTCCATTTCTCCAAACCGAGCACCACCACCACGTTTTCTACCTTTTATAGGCTGATGTGTCTGTACATCCACACGACCAGTTGTTCTCACCTAGAAACATAACCAGAAACAGCTCGTTATTACTACTAGGTGATATATCACACAATGATGGCTTAATTTTTCAGCAATCTACTAAAAACAAATTATTAGCAAGAGAGACAGAAAAGCAGAAGACACATTTACACACCTCACTTGATAGAATTATTGAATCATTGATAACAGTGATATACACATGAGTGCATTCATTTTTACATTTTTCTTATACTGGTCTGTTTTACAAGTAAAGGATTTCTTATTCCACTAAACTTGGAAAGTGCACAACTGCATGATATGATGTTCCTCGGGAATACAAACACATCACTGATTTGAACTCAAAGGGTCTCATGTGAAGAAGTAGATGTAATAAATACTTAATTACTGCTATATTAACAGACTAGCAGACATACCCAGCGTTGCTTGGGATTGAAATGTCACAGTTTGTATATATGGTACAGTTAAGTTGAAACATGTGATACTGGAGAAGTGCAGCATTGACAACAAAGCATTTGTGGGTTAAATGAAGGGCTAATTTGAGTAAGTGACATGTTATGCATCTGTTTGGAATATTCCAGGCCCTAACCATGTCATAGAGAAGTGGATGGGGGGATATGTGATTTTTGAATGCACCTAAAAGCTCTCAGTGGATATACTCTCCTTTGCAGCTGCTGCTACCACATTGAACAATCAGCAGACATAGGAACTACATCTATGTGAAAAATTAAGCCTGTGGGTGCGCTCAACAGCACCACATGAGAGAAATCTGCATGAAAGAAATGATGTGGTAAGCGAGGGGGTGGGGGGTTGCCAGGAAGCACTTGAAAACCCACAGTCATGCAATATTTCAGTTTGGAATCAATAGTTGTGGCTCAACCATGCACTCCTTCACGTAAACAGCATGACACCATTGTGAGGACAACTCAGCTCCCAAATGAAAATAATTCTGCATGCAACACCAGGGTACGTAAGGTCATATTAAAGACACAGTCTCTAACATACATGGTTGGGTCTTAGACACCATAAATTAGTAGGTTAATGGACATGCGATATTTCAGTTTGTAATCAACAGCTGAAGAATATTTGTATGGGTTTCATCTAAGCTTAGAAGAAAGACTTTGATACTGAAGCTAAAAGAAAATAGTTGAATAGTTGCTCAGGATTTAACATATTTTTCATAATAAACTTAGTGCATTCCAAACGGTTTTTATTCCAGCAAATTGCTATCTATGGCATTACAAGAAGAAGCTATTATTGCTGCCACTTAGGCCATGCAGTTTGAAGTCTACATCGGTTTGTCCATTTAATACAACCTACTTATATCATCTCAGTAGCTGCTTTTTCCAGTTTGAACAGAAGCAATGTGTGGACCATGTGTACCCCAAGAAAGGGAGTTTTCTGTCCCCAGGGGCCCCTTTACTCATTATGGAAAAAATTTTAAGAGTCTAAAACTATCTCTGGAACATAAGTAATGTATGTTCCCAGTATAGAGAAAATCAGTTGTGAACCTCAGAAGTTCTGTGGGTTTACACACACACACATCCTCAGTTTTATAGATTAGAGGCAACCATAACAGTGATAAATCATAAAAGACAAAGACAAAAGAAATCAAAATAGAACCTATATGTGAATCTCACCTGGAATTTGTCTGAAACCATATGCCTCAATTTCTGGTAGTAGACAATACCTATGAAGATATCAGCCTCTAGCTCCTCACCAGTGACCCCACTGTAGAGTCGTTCAGTTCCATAGAAGTTGTAACCAGCTGTAATGAATAAAAATTAAAGAAATTCTCAAATGAAGCATCGAAATAGTAAAAGAAATTCACTTGGTTAAACACAAGAGAGAAAGCATTTATGTAATTTGGAGATGAAGCTTATGTTTTATTACTCATATTAATATATAGTCTCAATCACACAGCTGAGGTGGCTTAAGATAACGTAGTAAACAGATCTCTGCAGGTTTCAACAATTGACCAAATCATCTGCTCATTGAATTAGCATTCCATGTTGTTGAGCATTCCACACACACACGTGTACTCTTAACCCTTTTGCATTCAGATTCAGCCAAATTATTTATTCACATTGGTTTGAATTAATCATACACCATCTCATAGCTTTGTGATTTTGATAATGTGATTGTTTATTTTTAGAATGACATTGTAGGGTAGGTGTGAGAGCCTGGATCTGACCAGTTTGAATATAAAGCAGGTAGAATATTTGAACCAGATCTACACAAACAGAATAACCATGATACAGTGTGTAACACAGCTGTATCCACTGAATGGGCTTCGATACAATTTCTATCTAACCAGTTTCATTCAGAGCAATGGGTCGACCCCAGGACATAAACATGACATGTGCCTAAAATGCCATGCAATGGGATTGAAAGCAGGATTTCATGTGTGTCAAGCAAGCTTCTTTCCTCATTCAGCAAAGCTTTGTCCATGATTTAGGATGCATACGAATACAAAGATATGGCAGGATCTTTAAGTTGTTTTAATTGTTACAGCCAAAGCCATCCTGGAACATTACCAGAAAGAAATGGATATTTATAATGAAGGATAAAGGTATAGAATTATTATTTGACCCTTTTATAACAGTATTTCTGTTCAAATATATCAATGCCTTTGTTTCAATTAATTCTGTAAAAGAAATAAAGAATATTAGAAAGTAGTTAATATGTCAGTGATTATGAAGCTAGTGTTTGGAACATAAATATGGAATTTTAATAAAAAGTTTTAATTTAGATTGCTTTAAAACAGAGAATTTATGTCATATAATGAGGGACAGTCTCCGGAATCAGGATGGTTAAGAGGTGGTCGTACTGCAAGACTGGCGGCTATAGAGAAGTGACACATTAATGGCAGAGACAAAACAACACAGATGAAAGCAACTCGTGTTTCTCCAACCAAACTAACCTGCAGTGAGTAGTTTTCCAAAATGGTCTGATGCCGTATAGTCATCATTGAATGAGAATGGAGTAGAATCATGACTCATGCCATGCAGAGCACCAGATTTTCCTGCCATAAATTCTAAGATCATACCTGTAATGAAAAAGAAATACATTTAACTCTTTCATTACCAGATTTCTGTTTTAAATAAAATCAAGAATTAAATAAAATAACTGTTATATTAAATTGGTTTTGGAACATAAATTAATATGAAATTTTGTTGGAAGGTTTTAAATCACTTTAACCCTTCAGCACCCAGATTACTCCATCAAATGAAACACTTATTTATTCACAGTTTTGAATTAATCATGGACTATCTTATAACTTTGAGATTTTGATGAAGTGATTGTTTATTTTCACAACGTCATTGTAGGGTAGGTGTGAGAGGCTGGATCTAGATATTTTGACTACAAACCAAATAGAATATTTAGGCCAGATGCAGATGGTCTAAATGGTTAAAACAGCAAGTTTGTATCATAAAACTAGGAGCAGTTTCAGACAGGTTGATAATTGTGGACTGGTGCACTGTTCTGGTATCGGTGATCTGGCTGTTTGCAATGAAATCTCTTCCTGAACTCCCTCAAAACCTTCACTCTTAGTTGACTGTCTGGCCAGTGAGAACCCAGAAGATGTAAATGATACACTTGTCCAAAAATGGGATCAGCATGAGCTTCCTGATGGCTATGCTTTGCTTGGCTGCTTCTGCCAACAGAATACATCTGCTTGCCTCATAACATGTTAATCCAGAAAGCAGTATAGAGCAATTCATAAGTTTGTGTGGTGGGTTTTGCCCAGTTTAATAACGCAAAACTATATGGCATCGTAAGCTTCCAAATTGTCTTCACATCCCGACTGCATTCTGCCAGTCAGCTAGCTGTAACATGCAGTGTTTAATAGAAAGTGTTCAAAGTGCTGTTACAGCCATCTCCTTCAATCTAGAATAACAAAAATTGGCAGTTTAGTTTATTAAATGTATAGTAATGATATACTAAAATTACAATAATCTAGGACTGTTGTAACTGCCTCTCCTAAAAAAGTCTCAAAACTTCTGGAATGTACCCCCATATGTTCTGAGCTTATCAAATGTCATTGATGTCAACTTTGGGGTCGATAAAATAAGTACCAGTTAAGTACTGGTGTTGATTTAATCAACTAACCTCTTTCACTAAAATTTCAAGCCTTGCACCTATGTTAGAAATAGTTGTGGATGGCCTACCCTCAAGAGGGTTGTGCTAATCTAGCTTTTCAATTTTCGGGGTTTGATAAAATAAAAAAAAACAATCAAGTGCTGAGTGTTTGTAATTGACAACTGCTCTCCTCTCAGAATTGCAGGCCTTGTACCAGAATTAGAAATAATTATGAAAGGCATCAGAAAATATATTCATACCAATCTTGTTTCTTTCAACAGCTCAAAGACACAACTACTACACGTCTCAAGAAAATGTTACCATACTCCCCACCACCTCACTCCAAGCAAGAAGAACTGATTTTATATATATTTTGAAAAAATAACAGGTTTTAATGAAAAGTGGGAGTTACCTATTGTCATTCGAGATGGGAAACCATGAGGATTGAAAAGAATATCTGGAGTCATTCCACTTTCAGTGAAGGGCATGTCCTCAGAAGGCCAAAGTATACTGGAAACAAGATCAAACACTATTAGTTGATTTGGAATTATCATCTTAAAATCCTACCATTTGTGGATAAATGTAAACTAGAGACATGCAAAAAAAAAAAAAATAGAAATTCTGTTAAATACTTTTTAATCCTTTTGTGTTGAAATACATTGCCTTTGTTTTAATTTTGAAAATAATGGACAATTTCATAATATAGCTTATCTTGATTAATCTGGCATTTGAACATAAATTAACAAACAATTTCGATGGAAGATCACATTAAAAACGGACAATCTCAGGTGGTTTGGTATCAAAAGAGTTAAATTTTACAACTTCATTTTTCACATTTAGCATGAGGGGAAATAATTTTTGTCAATTTAAATAATTGCACATACATTTTTTTACTCCATTAGTCTAGAGGAAGGGACTGTACCTGTGACCTTTGCCGGTCATCTGATGCCAGCGAAACTGATGTGGTTAATGTTTCTTTTAAATAATTGCAGGTTGACAGTCATAAAAATAACATGAGCATAAAGAAATTGTAAAAAATTGAAGGTTTGTGGGTTAGTGAATGCAAAAACATTATGAGTGAGGTTTAACAAAAAACGGACAAGAACTCCTTACCTACAGATGCCTTTCTGTCCGTGACGACTTGAAAATTTGTCACCAATAATTGGATTTCTCTAAGAAAAATAAAAAATTTTTAAAAGTTTTTTTTCATAGAAAAAGGTTTATTGTCGACACATTTAATTCTTCTTTGAAGCAGCATAATATTTCCCCATGGCCAGACATATTTTTGCAGAGGATTGGAAATGAAAATGACAGCCTGTATGACAATAACACTCATTTACAACTATCACGTAACGTCAAGGAGACACAAACAAACACATATTCTCACACACACACATATACAGAAGTTGAGCTTCTTTCAGTTTCTGCCTACCAATACATGTCCAAGGTGCCACTTAGTGGAACCGATCCCAAAACCGTGAGGTTGAGAAGTGAACTTCTTCATCACAAAGCGATGCCACCAATAATATCATGGTTTGCTCTGATTGTGCCATGCCATTTCAAACATGTCTCTGAACTTCCCAGCACTGAACATCAACAAAACTCCATGATCTATAGTCTGGCAGTCACTAAGAAAACTATAATTTGAAGAATGATGAGAGCAGTGTAAGTCATATACGGAGATGCAGTCAGCAAAGTGAGGGTTGAGAATGAGTTCAGTGAGGAATTCAGAGTGCAAGTTGGTGTCCGTCAGGTTTCAGCTCTCTTATTTATTATTGTCCTCCAGACCATAACAGTGGAGTTTAAGACCATTTGCCTGTGGGAGCACCTAAATGCTCATGACCAGTTCTTATAGCAGAGACTGTGGAAGATTTAGAGATGAAATTCCAAATTTGGGACTGAAACCTAGAATCAAAAGGTCTCAGAGTAAAAGACTTACTAAGGTTTTAGTAAGTCGAAAAGAAGACAGAATACTGATGGCATCAAAGAAACGAATGTGATCAACATGCAGAAAAGGAGGAGGAGGAGGAGAGAGAAGTTTTGTCGAGTGTAACCTCTGGATGCACAAGAGAGTCAAAGACAGACTGACAGTAGATGTACAGGAATAGTGAGACCTCAGAGAACCAATAAAATCAATTCTTTGTAATGCTCAGAAGATTTTATAGAAGTGGTTGATAGCTTCTCTTACCTAAGTGAACTAATCTGGCACTGTCCATCCACATTTAACAACGTGGATGGACAGTACCAGGAGATTCAAGAGGAAGGAGCCAATGGAACATTCCAAATGCATATATATATATATATATATATATATATATTTACGCCAACATGAAACATGGTTGTGTGTATGTGTGTGTTGTATGGAAATTTGAACCAAGTAATGTTTATTTTTTTCAGTTTTTGTTTTTATATATTAGTAGTGTGGGTTCTATAAAAGTAATTTTATCCGTTTCAACTTTGCTGCATGGTGCAGCTTCTGTAGATTTGTATGTTTGCTGAAAGGTAGGAACGTCTTCAATAGATGTTACGGCTAAGGTGGTTGAGGATGGGTGATTTGAGTGAACAAGGATGTAATGATCTATTTAGTTTAGATAGATCGAGTGTTACATCCAGGAAGTTGGCTTTCAAGAGGCTGTGTTCCACAGAGATTTAGAAACGTGGTTTGTTTATGAAGTTATGAAAATTCTTAGGGAATTTGTCTGAGTTGACATTTCCAATTGTTGATAGCAAGGAGGCTGTCATCATAGTATAAACTTCGTTTTAATGGAAGCTTTGATGTTATGCAGGAGGTTTCTCTACTGAATCACTTGCAGGGTGTGGGAGAGCTATTGATCCAAAAGGAATCCTTATGCCTTGCAACCTTCAACTCAAAGACAGATTCTATAAGAACCTTCAAAGCTTCTTCAGCAACCCATGTTTCCAAATCTGTGGAACACAGCCCAATAAAAAGTCAACTTCCTGAACATAACACTTGATCTACCTACCACTATCTTTGCATTACACTCATATTAATTCAAATCACCCCAGCAACATTATCAACAACTTTATTGCTGTATATACATATATATATATATTACTTTAGATCATATACATACTGGTACTCTTAATACAATGATAACATTGGTTAATTCCCCTGTGCCAGTGTCATTGCCCAAAATTTTTACTTGGTCAACATATGCCTCTTCCTTTTCTTGGTAATAAACGGTATGTTGTTCTGATGTCTCCAGGTTGAAGTAACTAAATGTAAAAAAATAAAAACAATAATTATAACACAAGAAACAATACTTTATAGTTATGTATTCTATTGTAAAGAGATGAAAATCCAAGTTGAACTTGCCAGGATATTCAAGTTAAGAATCATAGAGTCAGTTCATTTGTTAGTTCAATGTCTGTTTACCATGCTAGCATGGGTTGGATAGGATCTTATTTAAGGTAAGATTTTGTGACTGGATGCAAATCCTGTCACCAACCATTATCTGTTTTTCAAGTAAGTGGGGTTTTATTCCTAAAGTCTTTAATAATGCAGAATTGTCGTTGTTGTCATCATCATCATTTAAAGTCCATGCTGTTCCATGGATTGGATGGTTTGACAGGATCCAATAAGTCCCAAGACTATATCATGCTCCAATGTCTGCCATAGCATCATTTCTATGACTGGATCCCCCTCCTAAAGCCAACTTCTCTGCAGCATGTACAAGGTGCTTTCTCCATGGCACCAGCACTAGTGGGGTCATCACGCAGCCTGCAAGATTAAGGTTCCCTTTGACTAAATGAGGATAGAGCAGAGAGGGAGGCAGTTCGATGCTATGAGATGAGGGTTAAAGTGTCTCATAGGGTCAATGAGGAATATAAGCATCAAATCAATCATTTCACATAAGCAGTGACAAAGAGCCCATGGGATATCGATATTATTGCACATTGACATACATACACACAAGCTGAAAAAGCAGAATAGGTAAATGTGTACCTGTAATAAGGAGAACTATATTCCAGATGTGTTCCTACAGGTGGAAGACCATCAGCATCCAAACCTGGAATCTCATCCTCATTACCTACAACAGAAAATGCAGATTATGTCATAAAAATCAACCTTAGACATCAAAATTTAGAATAAGAATTTAATAAATTTGGATCTTTCTTATTTGGCGGACACCATTTTTTATTTAGTGTTTAATTAGTGTGTTTTCTACCGAAACACTTTAAAACTTTGTTCACTTGTATATTTTGTCTTATAGAACAGAGAAAAATATGGAGAATGATGATGTTGTTGTTAGGACACTTCTAATTAATAAATTTACCTTCTCTATATAAATATAAAGATGAAAATTACCAACAAAAATAAAGTAAGATTCATTCACTTACTGAATATGAAATTTGAGTTTTCCATTTCCCTGCTGTTTAAATCAATATTCTTCAAAAGAAAAAAGAAAGATAAATATAAATAAATATGAAAAAAAAAATGTGAGATCATTACACAAGAAAGTGCATCCAGCTGTAGAAACCATACCAAAGTAGACATTGGAGCTTGGCTCATTGGCTCATTGGCTCTTGTCAAACCATCCAGCACAAAAAACAAATGTTAAACAATGATAATGATAGTGATCCCTGATTCTTCTGCCACTAAGCTCTCTTCTAATCACCTTCTTGGGTATTGTTACTTTGAGAATGTGTTCTGCAAACTCCTCCTCCTCTGCATGCTCTGTTACTCTCTCCACTACAAACCCCTCACAACAATAAATCCTTTCCTCATATCATATTGTAACTCCACCCAATACCTCACTTAAAAACCACCACCACCCCCTCTCTCTCTCTCTCTCTCTCCATTCTCTGAATGCCCAGTTGCTCTATGAGTTATAAAGTGCCTTCTCTACAAGTACTGGTGGCACATAAAATTGAGGAGACATAACACAGGATTTTCAGGGGAAACACCACCCTCATCATAACATTAAACAGTTCAGCTTTCAAAATTGCCAGCAACAAAATCAGAACATAGAGAATTGGTCCGAAATAGATCAGACTTCATTTCCAGAAAGTTGGTAAAACAACCCATCAAATCACCTAAAGGAAATGGGTTACACCTTGAATTAATTAGCAAAGTAGTTTGCCAGTTCATGGTCTTAGCATGAAATCTTACAGTAGCAGTAGTAGCAACAGCAGTAGCCATCAGAATTTAACTGTTGAGGCAGATTTTTTTTTTTTTTACAGCTGGATGCACTTCCTGTCACCTATTTCCAAACAAGGTAATATTTTCCATGACCAGGTATGTTTCTACAGAAGATTGGAAATGAACAACCTCTCTTGTACAACAGTGATGCTCATTTACAACCATCACATGATGTCTAGACAAGGTGACACACAAATAACACATACATATATAAACATATATGATGGGCTTCACCTTGGACAAGTGTCTACTAATATAGCCCTAGGCTAACGAAAGCTTTGTAAGTGGATTTGGTAGATAGAAACTGAAAGTCATTTATATATGTATGTGTTAGTGTTTGAACCCCATCATTGCTTGATAACAGGTGTTGGTTTGTTTATGTCCCCATAACTCAGTAGTTTTGCTCAAGAACAACAACAGAATAAGTACTAAGCTTGAAAATATGTACTGGGGTTGATTTATTTCAATAAAACCCTTCAAGGCAGTGCTACAGCATGGCCACAGTCCAAATACCAAAACAAATAAAAAAAGATAAAAGATATACATTTACATATTTCTACTTACTATAGATCTGTAAATACAGCCATGAGAAAATCCTCGTTCAACTGAACCTTTATTTAAAATCATGGCATCTTCCATATCATAACCCTGTAAGAAATAAAGAAAAAAAAGAACACATTTATCAATGAACATATTGTATCCAATATTTAAGATTTAGTTGAAATGCTGATATAAGAGAAGCAACTTCAATCCATACCCTTAACATTTACCAAATCAGTAATTTACAAATACTTATGAATAACAAGCCATGGCTGGCAGAAGATAAACCTTTTGATGCCAATCTACCAAAGACTGCCCATGATTCTATGATACAAACATCTTGTTCTAAAGTGATTTCAATTGAAACCTTCCATCAGAATTTCATCTTAATTTATGTTTCAAACACCAGACTAGTAATGACAAAGTTCTTTTACTAAATTCTTCATTATTCTACAAATTAAGTGAAACAAAGGCAGCATTGTTCAACCATAAAAATATGAAAGAGTTCAGCAAATGTGACTGTTCTCAGTTAATTTCAAATTCAGAACCAGAGAGTAGAGAATACTACAATGTATACCCATGATACTGAACCTGGGTGGCAATACTCACTCACAGGGGCTTTAAGCTAACAAGGGTCGACAAAGGGGACACCATGTGTGTAATGAAGCTGTGAGGCCAAATTAAATAATAAACTTTCTAAGAAATACACCACTGACTTCTTATGTTGGTGATTTAGAAGCACAGCGAATTCATTTTATGCAAAAATGCATGTTTAATATGAATAGCAAGCATTATATAGCACTGCATAAAGTTGTAGATTATAACCAAGAGTTGTATGAACTTAATATTATGGATACTTCCAACATAAATTGGACTGTAGCATGACAATAAATTCAAATACAGTTGAGATAGTTGTATACAAAAGAAACTAAGAATATAAAAGAAAATATAGAACTGATAACAAGTTTACCGTGTATGAAAGGACAGCAACTATAACATTTGTCCCCAAAGGGTAATTGTCCATCTGATAATCATTGTAAATCTCACATCGGACTATTGGACTCTGTGGTGTCTGTAAACGATATATCTTTTGGTCTGCTCTAGAAGAGAGTGCATATGGTGTCATCCCAACTGTTTGTTTACCCATCTGAAATGGAAATAACATATACAAAGATATATAAGAATTTAGAAACTTTCAGAGAACATGAAATAATTTGTTTTTAATAGTTCAACTCAAAGAAGATAAAGTTATGAATAATAGCATGTAGTATTTTTTAAAGCCAATATCTACATACTTTTATTTATAACTTAATCTAAGGCAGTGAGCTGGTAGAATCGTCAAGGCGGCAAGTTGGCAGAATCGTTAGCACACCAGGCAAAATGCTTAGTGTTATTTCATCTGTCTTTACATTCTTAATTCAAATCCCATTGAGGTTGAATTTGCCTTTCATCCTT
>NC_068990.1:94348077-94375739 GCF_001194135.2 Octopus bimaculoides | reverse complement strand
TTGCACCAAAATTTGAAATCATTATCTATAGCTTTATCTAATTTAAGTTCAACCATTAAAAACAAATATACGACATTATAAGCACCAGCACAACCAAAAATATTTCACTCTTTTCAGACTGACTTGACTTCAATGATACAAAACCTTGAAATTAAAATTATTCATATTTAAATTGAAACCCTTTTATCTTAATCTTATGCAAGACCATTTTGGTGTTCTAAATGCCAGTTTAATAACAGTAAAAGTTAATTTACTAAATTCCCCCAAATTCTTGACTATTTTCAAAAATTAATTGCAATACAATACAGTGTACTTTTAGAAATATGATTATAAAAAGGTTATAAAAAAACAGATATTTACCTGACACTGATAAATATTTCTGGGACTTTGATTAAAATCAGAGAATGGAATCAGATTGGCTAAAAGGCTGAGGATATTTTGTTCTTTTAATTCCATGTGAGTTGTGATCTATAAAATATTGAGAGAAAAATTATAAGTATTATTATTATTTTTAATTTACACTCTATTATTATTATTCATAATACAGGACACGATCTATGAACCAGTCTTATTATACAATGGTAAGAATATAGACCACATTGTGAAGAACATCCTTGATTGGTTGATTGGCACAGATTAATTCCCTAATACTTAACCACAAGCTCAAAAACATGCTGTTTCTTCTATTTGTCTCCTCTAACAAAGCCACGGTTGTACCCTGTTCTTCTGAATTAAGAAGCTGTAGTCTCCTTCCACTCAGCCTCGTCCAGTACATGTTTCCCTTTTCATAAGCTCTACTATGTTTCATGGCTCAGGTCCCACCCTAAACAATATCCCTGTTTAAGTTCCTCCCTGCACAGTCATTTCATGTACATGCTAACACAGAGATGTTGAAACTGGACATCGACATCACTGACCTAACCAGATGAGGAGGGCCGGGAAAGGTTATGGACACTGTATAAAACCTCAATATGTAATGTGTCTAGGGCAAACTAGATTAGACTCTGACCATTATAAATACAGGATGGGGAGTTGAATTCATCGGTGAACACTAAGACAAATTGAAACAAGACACCAGAGACTAACAAAGCACTGCTGTTTATAGCAGTGAGATATGCATTCCCTGCATTAACTATATACAAATAGATGAATTGTATTATCATTACTGTTAAATACCTTGACACAGATACAATGTAGTGTTGTTAATGCAATAGAAATATTCCATAGTGGCTAGGGAGAGATGAAACCTTGGTACAAACATGTGGCTCCTATAGCAATGCTATTAGTTTGCCTGTTTGAGGCTGAGAAACTCATCATCATCATCATCATTATTTAACATCTCTTCCTAATGCTGACCACTTTACATACACATGTGCACATGCACACACATACACAATTTACTAAAACACATATACATACATTTAAAGGAAAAGCAATAGCGACTATTTGGAAGTTTACAATAGAAACTAAAAGAGATTCCATTCCCTAAGATATTACATGGGAAATTCTTTGTAACTTACCCCATCATGAATGCTGTCAGCATTCACAGCAATATCCAGGTAAATCTGTTCAAAAGTTCCAATCATTTCTAACTTGTTCCAAGTTAAATTAAGGACTGGCCGCACTAAACGTGAAATGTCTGAGAATAAATAAACGCCCGGATACAAGCTGACATTTTCTGTCTTTGGAACAAAACAAATTTCTAATGTCACTGGAACCTAGTTGAGGAAAAGTAAAATAAACAAAGAAACACAGGTAAAAACATGAGTGTGTAATTAAGAATTGAACCTTGAGACCATTTGGTTTCAGGTTCAGTCCTACTGCATGACATCTTTAGCATTTTCTCTCCCCCCCATGGTGCAACAGAGAGAGGGACTGTCAAACCAGAGTCCAGACGGAGCTTCACAGCATGCAAGACAGATGGTGGGAGCAGAAAGCTGAAGAAGTGTAACTCTACACTGACACCAACAATTCCAAGATGCTGTACAGTGCCATCAAGGCCATTTAGGGTCCCTCCAGAAGTGGAACACCCCCGCTGATGTCTGCTGATGGCTCAACGGTCATCAAAGACAACGAAGGAATCGGAGCAAGATGGGGGGAGCACTTCAACCAATTTCTAAACCAGCCATCTACTGTCAACCAGGAAGCATGACTGCAAATATCCCAGAAGCCTCTACTCAAAAACTCTGACCTGCTGCCTTAGTGTAGAAGAGATGAAGACTGCCATAAAAGAAATGAAGTGTGGCAAAGCTCCAGGAACAGATGAAATTCCAGCAGAACTGTACAATACACTAGGTACCACAGCTTTCAATGCATTCCATGACATCTTTGTATCCATCTGGGAGGAAGAGTGTATGTCTCTCCTTTTCAAGGTAGTGCCCCAAGGAGGGGCTTGTATGTGTGTGAGGGTACATTTATGAGTGGATCAACAAATATAAAAAAATTTGAGTTTTAATTCTTAAAACAGCAAAGGCTTTAACGTCTTACCTTGCTTGAAGGATCTAGCTTCAATGCACGGAGTTTATTACACAAAACATAAGCTTCGTCTTGATGAATATGACCTAATATCTGACCATTCAGCATAACAGTGTAGTACTCCTGATAGGAAATGTTCCTTTTATCACCAATGGACAGCACACCCAAAGAACCAAGCAATTCAGGAAGACTTGATAAATCATACAATGTATTTACAATCTAAGAAAAAAAAGAACAGAAATGATTTTTAGAGAAACACTGATTATAAAGACTCTGATTGTAAGATCAAATTTATTAACAGTAACCAGATAGTGTGACAAAGCTATTTTGGTTCTCCATTACACTTAAAATTCTTTTTTTTTTTAATCCTTTGGAAAGGGTTTGATCTTGAGAAAGGAATATATGGTTGGATGTTCTTCCAGTCCCCAATTTTCACCTGCATTTTTTTCTTTTTTTCTTCAAGTGATTTTTAAATCGCACAGATCTTCAGAAGTGTGGAGCAAAAGGTCACAATTGCAACAAAGTGACAAGTAAAATATCAACATTCACATACATATGTATACACACTATAGGCTTAGGAACAGGGGGTGCAAAAAGTACAAGCACACCCCCTAAAATATTTGGGGCCAATGAAAATCCTTCTGAAAAACTAGGTCTGCACCCACTGAGCAAATTCCATTCCCACACTTATAATACAAACATAGCAACAGCAGCTGCTGCCACCACTACCACTGCTGTTCTCAGCAAATAAAACTGTTAGATTGTCTGTAATTCAAATTAGCCCCTCCCACAACAGAGGTGCTTGTCCTATCTTCTTTATTTTCTAAAACACTTCTTGAATTCAATATATATTTTTCTGCAAATTTTTCTTCTTGCAGACTAGTATATTATGTAATATTCAGCATTAATGAATAAACAGCCATGCTATGGAAATATGTGTAGCATAAATTGAGTTGTCCATTCATATTCCTTTATAGGATGTCAGGTGGCAGTGGAGAATTTTGAACACAGAACACATACAACTGGAACAAATAACACAAGGTATCTAGTCCAAGGTACTTATAGTTCTACCAATCCACTGCCTTGGGTTGGAATTTTTTGTCAACCCTAAAAGGAAGAAGGGTAAAGTCGACTCTGGTAGGATTTGAAGTCAGAGTGCAGAGAGCTGGAAGAATAAACTGCAAAGCAATCTCACACTGTAATGACTGCCAATTCCACCACCGCCGCCGCCGCCACCGCTCCAAACACATACAGGTCTAGATATGGTTGCCTTACTTAAGAAGTTCACTTTCCAACCACAGAGTTTCAGGTACAGTCCTACAGCACTGCACCTTAGAGAAGTGTTTTCTAGTAGCCTTGGATTGACCAAAACCAAGAGAGCGGAGTGGCAGAGAGGAACTGAGAGAAGCCTATTGGGAAAATATTAGCTTTGCAAGGGCTGGCAACAGGAAGAGCATCCAGTCACAGAAAATACGCCCCAATGATATCTGTCCAACCCATGCGAGCATGAAAAGTGGTCATTTAAATGCTGCTGAAGGTGTATTGTATGTGTGTATGACTAGTTTAATACAGTTCCCAACTACCAAATAAATAAGTATGAAGACAGCATTGGCATGTATTGCAAAATCATATAAGCACATTGTAATGAAGTCTCATTTGGAATTATTTCTCCAAATCTAAAAATTACAAAAGTAGTTTTGTATGCAAAATAAATCCTGGATTTAATTTGTATATAGATTTTTTTAAAAAAATGAATGTAAACAATTATTAAAAGAGAAAGGTACCTGGCATGAAATGGTCAAATGATTCAGTAAACCACAGGGTGCACCATCTGGGGTGTGGACGGGACAAATAAATCCTAGAAAATGAATAACAAACCTTAAAAGCGGGCACATTTGATATATATATATATATATGAATTTAAGTCACAATATACAGATTCAACCAATCCAGTGGTACTCTGAAAAAAAGTTCCTTAATGTTTTATTCAACAAAACACATAGAATATGGAGTACAATACAAGAGGAAAACACAAGGAGTGTATAAAATTATAAATAGAGAAATATACTCTGATAAAATTTATTTAACCACTGGAAATTCTTGACAATTAATTGCAGCTTAATAAACATGTATAGATAAATTATCTATACATTCTTATTATGCTGCAAAACAATTGTTAAATAAGAATTTCCAATAAATTTTACCAATTTATAATTTTATATTCATACAAATATAAATATATATATATATATATATATATATATAAAGTAATCCCTCAACTATCACAGGTGTTACATTCCAACACCTACTCCCTCAGCAACAGGTGAAAATCTGTGAAGTAGAAACAGTAGTGTACATTTATTTTATTATTTTTAAACACTCTCCTTGTATAACAACTAACTACTCACTTTTTACTCTTCTATAGGTACGTCCTTATTTTTCTTTCTATAACTGTACATGTGTGTGTATGCATTGGTATCTATATGGCTATTTGTGTATATACAAATACATAGATTTACAAGTACCCATATGTGTGAGAATAGGCACAGCATAATATACATGCATATGCACATATACACACAACATTTTTCTAGGTTCCATTTGACCACCCCTCTTATATGTTATCTGAAAAACTATACAAGCCACTTCATTTATTACCATTCGCATAAAAATATATATTATACAATACGTACATATATATATAACTAAGATAGATAAGTGTTACTTTTGCAGCTACACATGCATAGCTATGGATATAGCCCACCCATCAATACATATTACAAAATACTGGTTAAACTTTCTTATAAGCTTAAATATTACTTGTAAAAGCAATAATTACCTCCCCTTAACCACCAATATTCTCAACTGTTTCCAGATCAGATCGGGGCCTGGTGCAGCCTCCTGGCTTCTCAGACCCCAGTTGAACCGTCCAACCCGTGCCAGCATCATGGAAAATGGACGTAAAGCGATGATGAATATTTTATCTACTTTTTTTACTAAATTCAGATTTTGCTAATAATTTCAATTCTAATAAATTATTTCTCCTGGCATTTTGGCCCCGGTCATTGTTACTGCATCTGCAGGAATTGTGATTTTTGTACCGTGGGGAAGATCTTCTTCATTGGGATTAAAATGGCAGCAAAAGGAAAAGAATTGTCTGAAGATTTGAAGAAAATTATCTTTAATTTGCACAAGTAAGGGGAAGGAGTTTTGGAATCAAATTCTTTTTTCTGATGAGACTAAAATTAACTTGTTTGGATTAGATGGTATTAAATGAGTATGGCGACGACCAGGTGAAGATAATAGCAACAAATGCACAGTACCTACTGTAAATCATGGCAGCAAAAGTATTATGCTTTGGGGATGCATGAGTGTGACTGTTGTGTGAGAGAGAGAGAGAGAAAGAGTGCATGTGTGAGTGTAAATGTTTCCATTCCGCAACATTTTCACATGAGACTGTCAGCAAAAACAACGAACCAATAACATTATTTTAACAGTTACTGTCAACAAATTATCATGTGGATTACCACTTTTGAAGCAGAATTAAAAGTCTTGTATCTGAAAAATAGGCAAGAATTAGCAACAAAAAGAGCATATAGTTGTAAAAACAGGGCCTCAAATAACGTCTTTATCCAACCTGTGCTAGTATGGAAAAACATACATTAAACAAATGACCACACACACATTTATACATGCACAAACATTATCAACAGTAGGTTTGCATCCATTTAGTATTCAGCTAATAAATTGGAAATTCAATAACACAAAGACAACTCAAAAGAAAATTGCAAAATATGCCTTGATGGGAATCAGGCAAAACATTTTATTGGCCAAATGGTAGAACTTACCCCAAGATTCTGGATAAAGTTTACGAACACTAGCAATGCTACGTTTTTTAAAGTGAGAACCACGGTTAATAGCTCTAAAATGTGACAGAAACCTGTGGTAATTCAATCGCTCAGCTATGACACAAAGACCAGTTTTCTACACAGAAAGAAAGGAAAAAAACTATTAAAAATGTGTTCTGGACATAATACCATCCTCAGCATCATCATCATTTAACATCCATTGCCCATGCTGGCATGGGTTGGATGGTTTGACTGGGGCTGGCCAGCTGGAGCTGCCCCAGGCTCCAATCTAATTTGGCAGGGTTTCTACAGCTGGATGCCCTTCCTAACAACAACCACTCAGAGAGTGTAGTGGGTGCTTTTACAGGGATCCCCACGGATACTTTTACAGGGATCCCCACGGGTACTTTTACAGGGATCCCCACAGGTGCTTTTACAGGGATCCCCACGGGTGCTTTTACATGGCAGCCTCTGTAACCATTTAGTTGAGTTTCTGACACTAAACCATTAATCTGCTGAAGTTTACTACCAAACTATGTGATTTCAGCTTCAGTCTTACTGTGTGCCACCTTGGACAAGTGTTACTACTCTAGCCCTAAGTTGACCAAGTCCTTCTTAATAGATTTGGTAGACAGAAATGAAAGAAAGTCCATCAGACATACCTACATACGTACATATTTATGTATGCACGCAACAGGCTTCCTTTAGTTTCCATCGACCATGCATGCACGTATATATATATGTGTGTGTTTATGCCTGTGTTTACATTGTGTGATAGTCGTAAACAAGTATCACCATCATACTAGCCATGTCATTTATTTCCAATCTTATCGAGTCACAAGGAAATATTACCTTGCTTGGAAACAGGTGGGAGTCAGTGACAGGTAAGATATCCAGTCATAAAAAACTTGCCAGTTTCTGCATAACCCATACAAGCGTGAAAAACTGCATATTAAATGGTGATCACAACGATGCTTATGGTATTAGCAAAGAGGACTGAAGAAATTTGCTTTTAAGTAAGATTCAGTTTACATATCATAGACAAAAATATAAGACACATACCTGCCATAAAGGTACATTGGATTGAGTAGAAACGTTACCAGTGGCCATTAAATAATTCAATGCATAGCTTACTATTGTCTTTTTCTTCCTAATGGCTTCATTCAAAATATCTTTAAAAAATAAGAAAAACAAAAAAACAAAAACTTCATAAATGCGAACATTTACATATATACACATACAAACACAGTTATGTATATCTGTGTATGCACACAGATCGTATAAGGTGTTGACACGGGCAGATGTGTAAAACATTGTTTTCACAATCAGGAAATCTTGATTGGAATGAACTCACTAAGTGGCATTTTGGAAAAGGATCTTCTAACATTGGCTTAATCATAAACTTTGAGTGAAATCAGACAGAGACAATGTGGAAATCCTTCAGATGTTGAAGGACTTCCAAACAGTTTCACACTTCAGATGCAAAGTTCAGAAAATTCAATAATACTTTTACTTTTTTTTTTTCTTTTTTACTTGTTTCAGTCATTTGACTGCGGCCATGCTGGAGCACCGCCTTTTATAGTCGAGCAAATTGACCCCAGAGCTTATTCTTTGTAAGCCTAGCACTTATTCTATTGGTTTCTTTTACCGAACCGCTAAGTTACGGGGACGCAAACACACCTGCATACGCTATATAGTAATAATTAACTCTTTGAAACTATGCATGCACATCAATGGCAACAATTTCATTTGACTCCACCCCTAGAAGATGCAAAAGCAGGCAGCCACATAGTCTTGCATTTACAGTTCACTAATTAGTACCTATATCATTATTTTAAGCCAGAAGCACAAAATCATGTCTGCCTCTTTTTGCATCTTCCAGGAGTAAATCAAATGAAATTGCATCCGATAAACTAGACTTACAGGTTCAAAAGGTTAAATCAGTTTTATAAATAAAACAATATTTATAAAATGATAATTAAATCAGTTTAATTGATTTTAGTGTTTTATACTTATAAAAGATACTGTAAAATGGTAATGAAGTCTAATTAATTAAGCATAATAAACAATGCTTATAATTAAATATATTGTGTGTCATATGCTACAAGTTTCCATTCTCTGTCATTACATCATTTCATTTTTTTCAAAAGGTCAAAGGTCAGCTTCAAGACATCCATATTCAAGAAGTTAACCAATCTGAACTTAGAGTGTAGTGGGCAAAACTAAAGGATTAGATATTTAGTCCAAAACCCTGCAAATTGGACACTCTATCATCCTTAAATTATCCTAATATCATTTAAAATAGTACACATACAAAGTAGTATAAAATAAAGAAATCAATAAAATACCAGTAGTTATTGTAGTATAACTTTTAGAAGATAGCAACTTGGTGATTTCAAATTGGATAGTTCGCAACCATTTGTACAAATTGTCCTGGAAATTAATGAAGAATTACATTAGGACTAAAAACTGGAAAAGTTTATACACATATTCTGTAAAAGTACACATCTATGTGTGTAGATATATATATATATATATATATATATATATCATAAATATGTTTTTGCAACACCCACAATAGTGATGTCACCAAGTAATCTCAACCTGCTCAAAATATCAGCGATGCACTCTACCATTTTAAGAAAGGAAAGACATATTGGCTGACCTGGAATTAGACAACACCCCTACAGATTGAAGTCAGAAATGAAATCAAAATCCCTAAAGCAACATTTGGGGTGAGATGATAATTTCAGAAGCCAACTAAAATAATTTAATTAGCATTTGAGAGGCTTCATTTTATTTGGTATTTCATCTAAAAGATGAAATAAGGATATCTCCATAAAATCATAAGCAAAAAATGATATTGTACAGATACAGGAATAAGATAAGAAAATAGTACAAAGCTTCAAAGTCATTCAGAAATATGCATTAAAGAGCAGTGAAGAATTAAAACCTTCATAATGCATCCTGCAGCCATCTTTCATTCTATGGTAAAAAAAACTTCCTGTTTTAACATTTTAGCATTTATACTGGTCATAACCAGCACAAACATTCTGTTTTATATTCAAACTGGTCAGATCCAGCCTCTCACACCCATCCTATAATGTCATTCTAGAAATAAATTACATAATCAAAATCTCAAAACTATGAAAAAATGCATGATTAGTTGAAAACAAGAGGAATAAATAAGCATTATATTTAATCTGAATGCTAAAGGGTTGAAGTGATCCAAGTGAAAAGCTTCCATCGAGATTTCTTGTTAATCTATGTTCTAAATACCAGCTTATTTAATGATGAAGATATTTTATTAAATTTCAAAATGACTTGAAATAAAGTCAATATACAGGCAGAGGCATGGCTGTGTGGTTAAGAAGCTCATTTTGCAGCCATGTGGTTTTGAGTTCAATCCAACTGCAGAGCACCTTGAACAAGTGCCTTCTACTATAGCCCAGACCAAAGAATGCTTTGCGATTGGGAGTGAATCTAGTAGACAGAAACAGTGTGAAAGTCCATCGTTTGTCCATCTTTCTGTTTGTGCCCTCTCCCACTGGTTGACATCTGGTGTTGATTTGTTTACATCCCTATAAGTTTGCAGTTCAGCAAAAGGGGCCAATAGGAAAAGTATCAGAGTAAATCCTTTGAAGTATGGCCACAGACCAATGACTGAAACATGTAAAAGGTAAAACATTTACAGAAATACTTACAAAAAGTACCAATGAGTACAGGCGACCTGCATCCAAAACTTCATGATTTATGATACTATCTCTGTTATCAGCACCACATTCACCACGGACAAAAGCATACAGTTTCTTAACCAGGTAACTGCAAAGAATTTACAGCAATCTTATGAACTACGTATATTAACTGGTTTTATATTTTACCAAAGCTGTCATTTCTAGCCAGCTGGAATGAATGAATAAATCGTAACAGAAATAGACTAAGTAATTAAAGACAAGACAATATTATTTCAACTTTCAAGTTTGAAAGGCACCATTAAGTATATAATTAGCTATTTACACATTTAAATTTGTAAAATATGAGCCAATTAATGGTTACCCAATAACAAAAATAGTAATGATGTTACCTTCATTTGATTGGATTGAGTTAATTATGGCAAAAGTAACGATTCATTGGAACATGTAAATATCAAATAGCAATATACAGTATATTTTTTAATTAATAATTAAATACAGAACTTGCCTTAAAATTATGCTTTATATATTGGATTAATTGTTATGATAAATATCATTGGAAAGATATTCTCAAAGTTGTGAAAAATTACTATTGAAAAGTTGAAGACCTTCGTACATTGGGCCTCACCGAGGCGATGACTACGGACCGAGACCTTTGGAAATGGGCTGTGCGTGAGAAGACCCGGCAAGCCAAGTAAGATCGTTGCCAGTGCCCCTGGACTGGTTCTTGTGCGGTTGGCACATGAGATGCACCATTTTGAGCGTGGCCGTTGCCAGTACCGCCTGACTGGCTCCTGTAGGATTTTCGAGCGAGATCGTTGCCAGTGCCCCTGGACTGGCTTGTGCGGGTGGCACATAAAAGACACCATTTCGAGCGTGGCCGTTTTCGTGCGGGTGACACGTAAAAGCACCCACTACACTCTCTGAGTGGTTGGCGTTAGGAAGGGCATCCAGCTGTAGAAACTCTGCCAAATCAGACTGGAGCCTGGTGTTGCCATCCGGTTTCACCAGTCCTCAGTCAAATCGTCCAACCCATGCTAGCATGGAAAGCGGACGTTAAACGATGATGATGATGATGATGATGACAGACTCCATTTGTCTGTTTTGGCATGGTTTCTACAGCTGGATGCCCTTCCTAATGCCAACCACTTTACAGAGTGTGGACTGGGTGCTTTTAACATGGCACCAGCATCCATGAACCTACAAAACTAGGATCTCTCTGCTGAGAAAGTAATGTAGAAAATATGGCCTCTATGCTTGGTGTGTCTTCTCAAGCACAGCAAACTGCCAGAAGTCTCAATCTCTTATCGATTAGAGATTAAAATGATGATGATGATGATGATGGAATGAGTTGAACATTCTTGAACTAGGATTCCATAATAGAATATACGAGATGAATGATGATATTGAACTCACAATTGTGCCACTCTCTTCTAAGGAGCCTCTATGTGGCCACCTAACCAGATCGAAATAGCAACGAAATCACAATGTGTCTCTTTAAAATGAAACACATTGAACAATGTAGTTTCAATGCACAAAAAGACATGCCTGGAAGATCTTTGATGACAGGTGTGCTCAATCAAGGCTGACCCAGGGCTAACAAAATGGTATCGTGACAATGCAACAAAACGGTTAAAAGAAAAGGAGGATAAGAATTAAAATAACAAAAATGCATGAATACTTACACAAGAAGGTTGAACTTGTCAACATTTGACTTGAGATGGACACAAATGTAATCACTACAAAGGAAGGACAAGAAATTAAAAATTAAGTTTACATCAAGAAAAGCTATGTTCAGGAAAAAATGCAGTTTACAACACGTGCAACAGTATATGCACATGTGGAACAGTTAATACAAAACTGATCAACTTACCCCAATAACTTTTCACCCATTATCTCATCACTAAGCCAGGGATTATTGTACTTGGCACGGAAATTACTGCCCAGGTACTTGAGTACACTTGATTGACTAAGAAGATCTTCATTGGAAAGTTGACGTAACATAAATATAATACAGCTGAAATAAGATAATAATAATAATAATAATAAAAGGTGACAATAATGACGATAAAGGCTCAGTGACTGAGAGGTAAAGCCACAAGAGACCAAAGTGTTGAAACATTTTTATACAATTAATGTTCCAGACTGAGCAACTTCTAGACATTGTTATCTTTCAACTTCGCTTCAGAGTGTTTCGTAGAATTTGAAAGGTAATATCAAGTGTTACATGATAGGGATTGCAATGTGAATCAGGGCAATAGCATGACTTTTAGAGGCCCCCTGCAACTTTTTGCTTCAAGGGCCCAATCCCTTCAATCATAATTCATAATCTACGTACCTTTTATTCATAGCTATATTTTACTTTATTCTATCTGAAGTTCAATATTTCACGTTATACTAAAGAACATCTTTAAAAATACAAGTTTCTTGAAATTTTCAGTTAACATAGTATAATTCTTGCTCAACATCTTAATCAAGTAAATAGATGATTTATCTATGTACTTTGATCTTAACATAGGGGCCCCTCAGCTGTGAATGCCCCCTGAAACTGCAAGGGTTGCAGGGGCTTAGCGACGGTCATGATGTGAATGCTTTTCCCTAGAGAAGCAGACTACGGAGCACTGCCTTATCTGCCCTCTTCCACCCAATCCCTTCAGCACAAAAAAAAAAAAAAAACTTTCAATAAAATGCAAAGGATTGTGTTAAGAAATGGGAAACTTATGTTACCATACAACTTGAAAGAATCAAAATAAGAATACTAGATTATACACATAACAATATTGAATGATTAACAGAGTATTAATGATATTAGTTTGTTTGCTCATTCATAGATTTGATGTCTGTCTTTTTTATGCTAACATGGGCTGGATGAATACATATTAAGAAATTGCTTTAACATCAACTGACCTGAGATTATCCTTTCCTATTGCTAATGTTTAACTATTTTCCAAGTAATGAATTTTCTTTTTTATTCCACTTTCCCCAAACATGTAGAGCTGCAGAAAACTTGCTAGGAGGGGATGTCAACAAATGCCACTACTTTTTGCTCCATGCATTTCATGGGAGAACATGGAATACAAATGCACACACACTTAATATATATGATATGTGCACATGTTTATGTATATGAATGTGAATATGTATCAGGGTGTAAAGATTTCTTTACCTTTTGTAAAAAGAATTCTCTTCATTGCCTTTGAGAAGTTCCTCATAAATAGATTTATCACTGACATCCAGCAGACCCTGAATGAAAAAGTAAAAACTAATTAAAATCATAATCAACCGAAGAGAGACAAACATTTCAAAGCATAGTTTATTGTGGCTTTCATGAAACTCTCCTAACTAATTGCATAAATCTTTCAGAACATACTGGAAATATTTTAATGTATGAAAGCATGCTTTATGTTTGTAATAATAGTTGTTTCTAATTTAGGTACAATGTCAGTAATTTGGGCGTTAAGGGAGAAAGCTCATAGATGACAATGACATCAGCTCCAGTAATTGATTGGTACTTTATTAGTTGATGAGAATAGGAATTGAATCCAGAATGTAAAGCAAGAAGAAATGCTGCAAGACACTTCTGGAATAGGCTTGAAATGTAGTCTGGCTGCAAAAATATTACTGCAGTTACAATCCAAATAATTTTGTCAAGTGAAGACCCAACAACTTTGTCACTAATTAACTTCAAAACTGCTGACTTTCCCCCCATTAGGAAAGGCATAATTTCAATATGGTTTTCTGAACAATAATCAAAATTCAACAAATCTTCACCTGTTAATGCACTGTTTGGTTTGTTTATGAATAAGTTTACAGTACAGCTACCACTCATCCCACAATAAGATAACAGTATCAGGTTTATATATTTGGTGGGGTCAGTTTTCGAAACGGACACTACAACACCATTTCTATTTTACATTTACTTTTTTATTTTTAGTTATAGGACAATGGTCAACCTGAGGCAGCAATCTCTAGAGAATAATCAAATTCATCAACCAACACCCCACTGACCCAAAACTGATTTATCAATCTGTGGAGGGAACCTGTGGAAGAGGTAGAAGACATGGGATGAGGTGGTGAAGTATGATTGTCGAACGCTGAGCCTCACAGATGCAATGACAAGAGACTGAGACCTTTGGTGATGTGCCATTCTTGAAAAGACCAACGCAGCTAACTGTGGCCAATGTCGGTGTAATGTAACAGATACATAAAAAGTACCGTTTGAATGTTGGGCCTCATGGAGGCAATGACAAGTGACCAAGACGTTTGGTGATATGCTGTGCTTGAGAAGATACATCAAAAGCCAAGTGGAATTGTAGTCATGGCCAGTGCTGGTAACTGGCCCCCGTGCTGTTGGAAAGTGAAAAGCACCCTGGCATTAGGAAGGGCATCCAGCTGAAGGAAACCATGCCAAATTGGAACCTGATACAGCCCTCAGTTTACTAGTGTCAGTCAAACCATCTAACCCATGCTAACATGAAAAGCAGATGATGATGATGATGGTGATAGACGATAAGTGCAGTGAACCTGATCTCGGTTTAAAATCAAAAAGTAATCAAATACCACTAGGTATTTTATCTGATGCTCAACTGATTCCACTATCTACCCATCATGCAATATTTCTGACCATAATATGCCATCATTTAATCACACATTAATTTTATAGGTCCCTGTTTCAATTCAACCCTTTTTATATCAATCTACCTAAGATTGCTCCTGGTTTTATGATATAACTTTTCTGTTTTAAAGGGATCAAATTTGAAAACTCTCACTAAGACTAAATTAAAATTCTTCCAACAAAAATTCATGTTCTAAACACCAGCTTTGAATGACAGAGTAATTTTACCGAAATTCTTCATGATTTTCAAAATTAACTGAAATAAAGGCAGCATATTTCAAACAGAAATATGGTAAGAGAACGATCAGCTTATAACATTGAATGGCTACAATGACATGTCACTGAGCAGATCACACTTACTTTCAGCAAATACATGATTGGCACAATGTAAATACTTTTAGCAAATTGGAACGAAACTTGGACACAACCATTGCTGAGATAATGAAAAGTCAATTCCTGAAAAGGAAAAGATAAAACAGTGATTAGCAAATTCTAGGTTCACAATTTGAGAAATTACATGGCTTAATAATGTCACATTATATTGTTCTATGTCACAGATTTTCAATTTAATAATACTCCACACCAAGCTATATCAAAAGAAATAATTTGCACCAATAAAGCCAAATGATAACTCGATCCATCATCAAGTAAAGTTTTTTGTTTTGACATTTCAGTGAGTGGGGAAAGCAGTGTCCATGGTATTGGTAGGATTAAGGTATCCTTCAATGAGAGACATGGTCCAAATGCTATCAAAAGAGTGGTGACGGCCAAAGGTGCCAAGTGGTGGCATTAAAAATCAGGTGATGAATTAAGTCTCCCACCCAAGTAGAACATGGCAGGATTTGAACTCAGAATGCAAAGGGTTGGATACAAATACTATAAGACATCTGGTCTAATGAATGTTTCCACAAGTCCATCACACTGGACTGGCGATACATTATTTATCAACCAAATGCTGCTCAACAACAGATCATAGAATTTGTTAAAATAAATTATGACTAAAAACCATTCGTCATTAAGGAGTACAGGAGAATATTTCAATAATAAGGAACAGACTTATTTTAAAAACAGAAAATTTCAATAGTAGACTTCAGTTATTGCTTCTTTTAACATGACCAATATTTTATGCATGTGTTTGTTAAATACCTGGTTTTCTGTTAACGTGGCTTGGACAGGAAATTGATTTTGGAGTAGAATTTTATAGCTTGAAGTTCTTCCTCTCATGAACTTTCATTTTTCAGATAAAGGATTTTCCACAAGTCTTCAAAAGTTCAGAGCAACAAAGAATGTCAACACCAGCAGTGTTTTGCTTACCTGGTGACAATTGAAACATATATATACATACATATGTATGAGGACTTGACATTTTAGGTGTGGTGCCTAGGTAGATATTTAGCCTACCAGGGTGGGTTGGGTTCTAAGCTGTAGCAAAAGCAATTAACCTAAGAGATGGAGAATTAATAGAAAAGCCTATGGTATGTTGTTCATTGAGTTTGTGAGAAACATTGGCACCAACTTTCTGCTATCAACATTTCCAAAGAGTGCAGCAGGTCCTACACAAACTGTCATCACTAAAAATAAATTATCAGTGTGGGGGCCTAATAGCTATAATACCAAATTCACTCACAAAGCTTACGTTGGCCCTCTAGAAGACCCTTTCTCATAATGTTGTGCAGAGAAACTGAATCCAAAAGCACATGCTTCTATGTCAACTTCTAAAATGCACGGCAATATGCACAGATGCTTTTTAGACTTTACAACTTCATGTTCCTTTCCTGACCAACCATTTAGGTAGAAAACTTTGATGATATTTCCCTTTTTTATAGATTCAGTGATGATGAACCAGGTAATGTAATATAGTAACTATGATAATGTTTAAATGTATTACCAGTGAATTGGAATACCATTATGTTAATGACTCACTCACCACTTATTAAACAAGATCAAAATATTGTCATACCTTTGAAAAGCCATTTGGCTTCTGACATCTGATTTTCAAAGCATATTCAGTGAAAAGCTCTCCAGCTTTCTTCAAGGATTGTTGTTTTACGCATAAAGGCTACAAGGAATGAAATTAATACAAACTCTGTTATGTTTCAATACAATACCAGTGATACTCTATGAACTTCAGTTAATCCTCATTTGATAGAGAAGTACCTAACAAGAACAGAAACGTTGGTCTGCTCAAACAATGAGCTGACAACAACAGATCTAAAATCAGAAAACTGCTCGCCTTAGTTCTGCTGGTACTTGTCATAGCTGAGTTGGAATAACAGAATAACAGAATAACAGAATAACATACACCTCCTTCCTCCCCCTCACTCTCTCTAATAATAGACATCCCTCTCCCTCACATTTTCTAATAATAAAAACCACTCTCTCTCATAGTATAGACCTTCCTGCTCTCTCTCTTTCAGATTTTGCCAGTCTTTTTTTTTTTTCACTAATTCAGCTATTCCCATTTTGTTTCTTTGTTGGTCTCCCTTCCTCCCCACTCTCTCCATATATATACATATACATATATATATATATATATATATATATATATATATATATATATATATATATATATATATATACAGGAACAAGCAAAAATGATAACAATAATAATCCTTTCTACTGTAGGCAGAAGGCCTGAAATTTGAGGGGAGGGGCTATCAACACCAAGTACATAACTGGTACTTATTTCATCAACACTGATCAACACTGAAAGGATGAAAGGCAAAGTTGACCTCGGCAGAATTTGAACTCAGAACGTAAAGGCAGACGAAATGCCACAAAGCGTATTGCCCAGAGTGCTGACCGTTCTGCCAGCTCGCTGCCTTAATGACACTGATGCCAACGATGAAGAGGAGCTTGTTGGAAACAATGCTCAGGTTCGCAACACTGATGTCATGCAACTGGCACCAGAGTGGTTGGTGTTAGGAAGGGCATCCGGTCATAGAAACCATTCTAAATCAGACTGGAGTCAGGTGCAGCCCCTCAGCTTACCAACCCTGGTCAACCCATCCAACCCATGCCAACATGGACAAAGGATGCTAAATGAGGATGATGATGATGATGATGACAACAGCCATAAAGCCAAGTTAAGAAAGACAGCAACGAAGGCTTTAAGCAGATGCACAGTACACAGAAAAAGACAGAAAAGGGAAGTGTACAAGAAATATGAAGAGGCATGGGTACATCGGTACACCAGGAGTAGTGTTAGCAATTTCAGGATGTATGGCATTATAGATTGTTTTCACACAAAACACAATAAAAACATAAGGACAGGATAAACAGTTTTAGATGAAGTACATCTAACACAGCAAATAAGTTAGAGGATTGCACAATACTTACGTAATTTTTTCTTAATTCAACAATTAAGCGCACAACTTTTTCAATCCCATTAATTATGAAATATCCACCAGCTTCCTGGAAATGAAAAATAAGATTTTTTTCTTTGAGTAAAATGCATTTTTTTAATAAGGGTAATATAGTCAATCAACTTGAACTTAACACATATAATATAGCTGGAGAGTATAGGTTCAATTTTGAGATGTCATATTTAAAAGATCCCAGAGGGCACATTTTAATTTTCCTTATCAAGAAGAAGGTGACAGATGACCAAGATATATGGCGTATTGCTGCACTCAAGAAGACCTGCCCACCACAACAGAATTGATATCCTAATACCAAGGTACTGGGTAAAATGAATTGGAGATGGTGCCGAGTTAGCAGTGGTGGAGGAAGTTCTGAAAGTGTAGTTGCTAGGATAAGAATGGGTTGAGCAAAGTTCAGGGAGCTCCTACATTTGCTAGTAACTAAGGGCCTCTCTGTCAGAGTAAAAGGCAGATTGCATGATGCCTATGTACATACAGCTTTGTTAGATGGCAGTGAAACAGAGGCTTTTGACTACAGAAGACTTACAAAGGCTTGAAAGAAATGAAGCCAGCATGCTCTGCTGGATGGCTAATGTCAGTGTGCACACATGGCAGAATATAATTGATTTAAGACAAAAACTGGGTGTAAGAGGCATCGGATGTTGTGTGCAGGAGTGAAGACTGCACTGGTTTGGTCATGTGATGCGTATGGATGAGGACAGCTGCATAAAGAAGTGCCGATCTCTAATTGCAGAGAGAACCCATGGAAGGGGTAGACCAAGGAAGACATGGGACAAAGTGGTAAGAAAGGATCTTTAGATGCTGGCCCTCACTGAGGAAATGACAAGGGACCAGGAGTTGTGGTGGTTTGCTGTACTTGAGAAGACGCATCAAGTTAAGTGAAATCGCTGTCTTCCACAGATACAGGTTTGTCATTTTAGATGTTGTTGGTGCTCCACTTCAAAAGCCTCTGTGCCACTACTGCATTGACATACCCATGTCACTGCTGCATAAAAGCACCCAGCACACTCTGTTAAGTGGTTGGCATTAAGAAAGGCATTCAGTCATAAAAACCATGCCACAACAGACAGCTGGAGTTTGGACAGTTCCCTGCTAACCAACTCTATGTCAAACCGTCCAACCCATACCAGCATGGAAAGCAGACATTAAAAATGATGATCCACTCTGTAGAGTGGTTGGCATTAGGAAGGGCATCCAGCTGTAGAAACTAAGCCAAAACATGGCCTTACAAGTTCCTGTCAAACCATCTAACTCGTGCCAGCATGGAAAACAAATGTTAAATGATGATAATGATGATGTACAACCCAACTCCTCTCAAATCTAAGGTGTGAGACATTTTGGCCGTTTTGACATCACCTATTTGGTGTCATTCGCTTATTTGACTTCAGCTGTTTTAATGTTTCCCTCTCCCTTTGTTTATACAAGCTCGGGTCTACAGTGGAAGACACTTGCCCAAGGTGCTAAGCAGAGGGCTGAACCTGAAACCATGTGGTTGGGAAGTGAACTTTTTAACTACACAGTCACGTAAAGACTAGCTCAGCACAAGCTAGAGTCGTTCCCTCACTACCCACAACACCCTCATGGATACAGTTTAAAGAGAAGCAGCACACAAAATTAAATATCTTTGCCAGGGACATAACACAGAACCAAACTACAAAACATGAAAATGATATTCTTTTAAAATGTTCACGTACCTCTGCTTCTTCGCCTTTCTGAACAAGTTCAGTTGGTGTTAAATTCTTTAAGTTACAAATATTAGACTGCAACAAAAAGTAGAAATTTAATTAGATACAAACTTTTAAAATTCGTAAAAGAAACAGAAACAGCAAGTTGTGACATTTGTATTTTTCTCAATGTATTAATTAAAGTAAATTTAATCTACCCCCTCAATTAAGTCTACTAGTTACAAATTATGTCTACGACTACGTCAGTTAACTCATTCAATTTTTAAAATTCTTGTGGTGTGGGTGAATTATCCCACATTCAAAAGCAAACTGACAAATGCTTGTCTTTTTCTCAACCATCAGTGGTTGCCAAAGACCATCATCATCTTCATTTAACATCCATTGTCCATACTGGCATAGGTTGAACAGTTTGACTGGGTTGGCACGCTGGAAAGGATCCAGTCTGATTTGGCATGGTTTTCTACGGCTGGATACTCTTCCTAACACCAACCACGCCAAGAGTATAATGGATGCTTTTACGTGCCACCAGCATGGGTGCCATTTGCATGACACCGGTCTCTGCCACGACTGTGATTTTGTTCAGCTTGATGGGTCTTCTTCTCAAACATGATGTAATGCCAAAGGTCTCGGTCATTGCCTCCGTGGGGCCCACACTTGAAAGGTGCTCGGCCACTTTGCCTACATTTTGGAATGCTTTTGAAGTTGTTCCACACTTCCCATAGAGTAGGTGAAATATTTATTGGCTTCTGTCCCAAGATAATCTTAAAGTGAAGACCCAACACTAATAGCAGCCAAAAAATAAATGAATAAAAATCATCAGGCCCCTAGCTTCAGTTGGCGTCCATTCTGGTCCACTTTGATCCACAAAATCATTTATACACAGGGGATTTGTTATTTTCAAGTTAATTCCATGTAACAAGTTATCTGCAGGGACATCATCTGCATTAACAGGGGCCTCATTCTCCCTCCGCAGCTCATTTCCTTTACTAGACTCAGCACTGCCAGACTCATACACATCCTCAATATCTTCATGACTTAAACGTGTCTTGTGCTTATCATCTGAATCAGTATCAGAATCATAACAAGACAAATTAACATCATTTCCACTATCCAAACTGTTGTCGTTACTTTCTGACTCCTCTAAGATATCAAACATTTAGTCTACATTGGAGAAAGTCTGCGTTTTGTGAACAGAAAGACACTGCCATGCTGACCTTGAGTATTTCAATCCATAAAAATATCCTTTCAAATATATGTTGTCAGGGGGATTCCACAGGAATGCATGTGGTGGGGGTCCCTTTAGCGATGCTTCAATACATCAACATTCAATGATCAGCCAATAAGTGAATGCCTTACATTGAGCTATGCAAAACCCATCAAAATAATGTTCTGCTTGCAAAAGAGAGAGCAATATTTTGTTTCACCATCTAGAATGTGAATGGATGAGATATGCCGAGTGAACAGGAGAAGAAGCTGGTAATGTAGAGGTAAGCACCAGAAGAGGCAGAGGTAAGTACAAGAAGGCTTGTAAAAATGGTAATTAGATTGGATTCTGAATGTATGGCAAAGTACTGTGCTTTGGGTCTATTCAGCCAAAAGCAGCATTTAAATACAAGGAGAATGAAAGCATCAGCAAGGATGAGGAGTGAGGTGGAGACATAAATATATATAATTTACAAACCTATCCTACCCATTATGGTGACAAGAGGTAAATCAGGAAAAAGAAACCCAGGAAAATCACATACTTTTACCATAACAGGAACGTCTCCTAAATATTTAGGAATTGCTTCTTGTTTGATTCCATCAATGGACCAGCCAAGTGTGACAATTAATGGACCCGTATAAGAGATTCTTCTTTGACGACACTTTATTGAAAAGAAGAGAGAATATTATTCAAATTAAACACACACACACATTATATATAATCATTATCTTACTTTTCCATGCTTGCATGGGTAAGATGGTATTTGTTGAGGCAGATTTTCTATGGTCACTATAAGCCCTTCCTGTTGCTAACCATCATCTGTTTCCAATTAACATTTCCCCAAGTTCCGACATGTTTGCACAGAATATTGGAAATGAAGGACACACTTATTTACAACTATCATGTGATAATATCACAAAAACACAAACATACACACATTCACATATATGGATTTTTATAATTTTATTATGGGTAAGAATTGAAACAATTGTATGTAATTTGTATTTAATATCTATTATATTATTATAAGAATATAATATTATGTTAATAAATTTTAATTTTTGAATTGACTGCAAAGCATTTTGTCCAATGTTCTAATAGTTCTGCCAATCTGCTGCCACTAAGAATAACTTCTCACAGAGGTACACAACATCATATTTTAGGGAAGTGGCCAGTCCATATTATATCAAATCCAGTATTTGACTGCTATTTTATTTTATTGATCCAGAAGGAATGAAAGCCAAAGTTGATTTTGATGGGATTGGATCTTAGACATTTTGTCTCTGCAACACAGATTTTGTCAATTCATTATTACAACAACAGAGGCAGCAACAACAACTTTCTCTAATTGTGGCACAGGGTACACAATCAGAAGAAATGCTGTTGAGCACTTCGTTCGATGTGCTAACAATTCTGGCAGCTTGATGATAATAGATGTTTCGAATTTCAGCACAAGAAGGAGGTAAGGGTTAGTCGATTGCATCAACCCCAATACATGACTGGTACCTTATTTTAATAACCCTGAAAGGATGAAAGGCAAAGTCAACCTCAGAACATGAATACTGATGAAATGCTGCGAAGCATTTGTGATTCTGCCAGTTCAGGCACAAGGCCTGAAATTTTCAGAGAGGGGCTACTGAATTACAATGACCCCAGTGCTCAACCTGTTACTTATTTTGTCAACCCCAAAGGGATGAAAAGTGAAGTTGACCTTAGCAGAATTTGAACACAGAACATAAAACTGGAAGAGATGCTACTCAGCATTTTGTCCCCTTTGTGATAATGATTCAGCAAAGCACCTCTGCTGCTGCTGCTGCTTGTTGTAGCAGCAGCAGCAGCAGTAGTAGTAGTAGTAGTAGTAACAACTTACTTCTGCTGGATAAAGTATCTGTGTTGCTCCAGACACATTTGATTTGGAAACTGTGGGATTACCAATAAAGATATCCTAAAAAAAAAATAAAAAATTAGGAAATTCAAAATTTATCCACAGAAATACACAAAAAAGAAATAACGCCATTATCCTTGTTTTCACCATCATTTTACACCTGGTTTTTACCTACTCGCATGTGCTAGATGTGTTTTTCTCCAGCACAAAATCTTATCGTTTGTGATCTCTTTGCCATCTCTTTTATGCAGTTCAACCTCCTGAAATTAGCTTTTACCATTCCTTCTCGTGTCATCCTGGGTCTGCAGGTTCCTCCCATCTAGATTGCTTAGGACTTCTTTAACCACTGTTAATCATCCATATGTATCTCCATTTCAGTCTTCAGTTTTTCATAGTTCCATTAATGGTCCATCATTCATACGGACCTTACACATCTGCTTCATTTTTCCCCCAGCTTTTGAAAACCCTCCACGTTCAATGCCTATATTTTGCTGCCATGCCACATGACACTTTGTACACTCTGCCTTTTTTTCAGAGAATCCTTTTGTTGCTGGCAGAAGTAACAATTCCTCTGATGAAACTACAACATATTTAGAACTACACCCTCCTCCATTGCTAATCTATTCACTTTACATGATAGAAACAATCAACAACTTCTAAGGAGTTCTCTAAGCATTACTAATTTTCAAAACTGCTTCCACCCATCTTTAACCCTCAACACAATGCTATTACTTGCAGCAACAGAGGCCAATTCTATGAACCTGCCATATTTTCCTCAAATCACATCCAACTGCCTTGAAGAAGTAATGAACTATTGGATAATGTAAGCTAACCTAGGATCAAAAATCAAATGTTTGTAGCTGGAATACCTTTGACAATAAATTTACTCAATCACTGACTGAGGGCTAAACAACATCATCACCATCACCATCATCATCATCATCATCATCAATAATAATAGCCAAACCTGTTTTTGTACATCAGTGTTTAAGATGAACAATAGACCATGTGTGTGAATGTAATATTTTTTAGATCCTGTAAAATTCATTATTGATCCTATGGGCAGCTGTGGTAAGAAGCAGTTCATGAAGATTTTCTTGAGGAACAAATAATAAGGCTTATGGTGATATATAGTTCTGTCTCGTTGTTGGGGTTGAGGGACCAATATCTCATGCATTTGTGTAGCTTGTAGTGAACTGAGATATATTTGTTATGGATAAATCTACAAAATTAATTTCTCCACTAAATTACAAAATGTCTAGCATCACTCTTCCGTTACTTACCTTAATGTTGAAAGAAATAATTTGTCCATATTCAGTCCTAAATGCATGCTCAGGCAAATTCTGGAATAAATTGAATTTGGAAATCATTAGAAATAAATGAAACATGATGGAAGGCTAAAGAATGCTAATTTTTGTGCCACTATAGAATATCCTCCTCCTTCTTCTATGCTGACAGGAGTTGAACCATTTGACAGGAGCTGGCCAGGCAAAAGACTGCACCAGACTTCGGTTGTGGCATGGTTTTTACAGCTGGATGCTCTTCCAAATGTCAACCACTTTACAGTATGAACTGGACGCTTTTTAAGTGGCACCAGAACTGGCAGGGTCACCAAATATATTCTACAGTAATATTTACTGTAGCAAAATTATTAACATAAAGAGAACATGCACTTTGACAAACAAAGGATCTCAAATTTGTCTTCAAAGTTAGTTGCAAATAGGTTGCTTGGGCATAGAGACATTTGCCTTCCTATTATATTCTGATTAACTCTACTCTCAGTATTGTAATCTTCCTGTCAGTAAATGTTCTTAAAAATAATAAACTTAATTTAACACATTTTGTTTTTTCAATGTTTTACAGTTATCATGAGATGGTTATTTGTTGGAACAACTGTTTTCACAGATAGCAGATAGATATCTTCTCTAATGCTGACCACTCAAGTGTGACCTAGAGGGTGGAACCTGTTCCAGACAGATGGAGTAAGCAGAGTTAAGTGACATAATACTGTCTAAACTTATGACCATGTGGTCAATGGACTAGTACCTTAACCTCACAACTGTCATACCTTTTGCTCTGGGATTATAAACACAAGATTAGCATAGAGCAAAATGTGTAAGTAAAGATGCCTTGCCTATTTAAAGAGATTAAAAACTATCTCTGCTCACTGAAGTCTGAAGTGACTTTTCTCTGTGTAACAGATAAAAAAAGGAACACATTTTTTGCCTTAGTTACAAATAATTTCTTAACTTGTAGATGAATCAACAACTTACCTCTAAACTTCTCTGGAGAGTGTTAGCAAGCATAAAATTGAAGGAATCCACATGTGAACGTACCAAATACTGAATAAGCTGAAAGTAGAGATAAACATAAATTATATAAATTACTTGCACAGATTATGCAAATTAATTACTTTTCTCTCCTTTCTTATTTTTTTTACACAAAAGTTTCTTAAAAACTCTTTTAACTCATTTATTTGTATGTATCAGGTTGTCCAGAAAGTTCTGAACAATTTCAGGATTTGTGTCTTTAAGCCCTTCATGCAACAATCCTAATCTTAGCAGGACTCATATTTCAGAATTGCTTACAGTAATGAAGCCTATCAGTTGAGTTCCACATTAAAAATCTGTATATATTCTACTCCTTTCAACCTAATTGCTATTTGAAATGGATAACCAAAAGTTGCCTATTTGCTATGTAATGCTTTTCTTCTTCCAAAAAGGTGACAATTCTGTAGAAACATGTAAAATCATTTTGATCTGGCCGACATCGTTTTAACAATATCGTTGTTGTTTAATCGCAGATTCACTCTGATCCAGTAAGGTCTGTTATCAAAGGCATTATGGCCGTGAGCATTGGTCTTTTTAAGGGTAAATAGCACTACATTATCTAATATGTACTTTCTATATTTAAAACGGTGAGGCATAATTTGAGAGATTTTGCTGTGCTGCAATATTACGTATAGGCAATGATGATGATGATGACGATGGCTTCAGTTTTAGATGTGATAAATGTACCTTCTTTCAAAGCGTTAAGACACCAGTTTATAATTGAAAACCGAAACCAGAACAAGTTCTCCGGACACCGAAAACTTACAGTTGTAACAGGCCACAACGATATTCCTATAACAATCAAATCAATTTGTAAATACTTTAGGATCGTACTGCGACATAATCCAAGTTTCGATGCGAAGTCAATTTAAATTGACATATGCCACTAAATGTTCATGAAAAATTATTAAATTAGCAACACAATTGGAAGAACTAATACTCCGATTGGAAATCAGAGCCGTGCACTGGGTTTAGAAAGTGATTTCTAACTTACAGCATCCGTTGGACATGAAAACGATATTTTTGTTATTTTAAAGTGAAAACAAATTTCCTAAAAGTACATAAAACAATCCAAGTAATATTTAACAACAGTTTCGTAACGGTACAAAAAGCCTAATATTTTACAGAATAGAATATATGGTTAAACTAAAGCGTTTAACCCGAGCAGAAAAACGAAAGAAAAATAGAGTAAAAAGTGTAAAACAACTTGCTCTAAACGAATATTGAAGGGAAATGTAATAATAAATTTCAAGACTATTTCATTGAAACGAATGATGGTGCCAAGAAAGAAACAATAAAAGGCAACAGTTTGTTATTCATTTGTTCAGAGGGTTCATAGGAACTTTTAATCAAAGTTGAAACATTGGTGATGAATTGCGTGTGTACAGGACGATGAAGACAGAAACCGATGATCAGGATATATATTGTTAAAGAATTATTTAGAAAGATTAATAACAAAACAGAGTTATTAATAGATCGTGTTCAGATTCAATATTAAATTGGATTCATCCACATTTATTGATTTGTTTACTTTAACCGAGACCGAATCTAACTGAAGAGACACGTGTTCTGTTAATACAAATAACAATATAACAGGAAAGAGTTGCCATAATCATCGCTTAAATTCAACAAATATAACATGAAATAAAGTAAGGTCTTACATTGTGTTGCTTATCATGCAAACTGCCATAATCTGAAGAATTTAAAACTTTAAAATAAAGGTCTCTCTTGTCTTCCGACATACTTTCACTCCATGTGCTTCCTTCTGAAAAGAGGGGCGAAAACGAGGCTAGGTTTGCCAGATGAACACGCAATTGTGCTTCGATTGCAGAGATTAAAAATGAAACTCAATTAATTCATTATAAAAGGTCCTAATCACGAGATAAATTCAAAGAAAATATTCGGTTACGGTAATTTTTATGAATTCAAATATGAGAATAATTTAGTTCTGCCGTCTTTTTTTTTTTTTTTGCGATGGTGGGAGATGGGGAGAAAAATTTTACTTTCCTTTTGGTTTGGCAAAGGAATAAAAAAAAAAAACAGTTTTATCAAAGAGAGAGTCCAGATGGAGGATATGTAAACGAAACCCTTCCCCGCTTACTTTTTTTTATTTTTTAACGGAATCCCACGTTTTAGGCTAAGGAAATTCCGATTCTGAAGGGTATGGTGGGTATGTAAGGTATGAAGGTATGTGGCCTAGTGATTAGAGCGTTAGGCTCACAATCCTAAGCCCACAGGTTTGCTATTGGAGCAGCCAGTTGATGATGTCCTTGTGAAAGTGTTTCATTTGATGTTGTTCCATTCTTATTTAGCTGAAAACGACTCCCAATGCTGACCTCCCTTTGTCTAGCAAACACATCTTTGACGTTCAGGGCTAACAGAGTCCATACCAGCTCAGAACGAGATGCAGATCTATAAAACCATCAGCAAAAGCACTGTGCCTGCTATTAGGTCTCTCTCTCTCTCTCTATATATATATATATATATCATCATCATTTAACGTCCGTTGTCCATGCTGGCATGGGTTGGACAGTGTATATATATA